>NC_064283.1:72809726-73009464 GCF_019186545.1 Solanum stenotomum | reverse complement strand
ATATATATATATATATATATATATATATATATACTTTGATGGTATCAAGGATGAAGAAGTAGTGGTTCAGTGAATAGAAACAAAGGGGCAGTGGGGTAAATAGTTGAAGTTGTGGGTCCAATCAGGGTATACATATTGGATTGAGTCAAATTCTGATAAATACTTTGCCTAATGGGTCCAATTTGTGTAGTTTTCCCAAAAAATAATTGACAATGGGTGATGATGAGATTAAATAGTAAGACCTCTGTTTGCTCTGGCCTCTGATAACATGTAAGATATGCTTAATTAAATTCCAAAAGCTAGATTACGAGGGGAGAAATGCCCAAATTCATATAAAAAGAGTACCAATCCTTTTCTCGACCAATTAATATGGGATTCTAATCGACTCTAACACCCCACACACTCAAACCACCAACTAGAGCGTGGACAATGTAACATGAGGATCCAAATTTTGAATGTGCCTTTAAAAGATCTAATTCAATATTTTCAGGTATTCAACCAAACGGAGGATTTTACAACTTGGAAGCAATCAAGAAAGCAATAGAAAAAGGCATTGAACATACTATTGGTGTAGAATGCAATATTGATTTAAATGGGAATAGTCAACTTTTTGAAGTTTATATTTGTGTTGATAAATCTGGTTCAAACATCATTGACTGTCCAATGATCCCAGAAACTAAGAGATGTAATGAAATTGTTGAATTTGCTGTTTTTGGATCAAGTAATATACTTGATGGGGGACATGCTTATTCTCTTTAAAGAGACTCTTTATGACAAGAAAATCATTGTTTGTAATCAATTTAATGAATTTTATCATGAAATAAGAGAATTTCTTGTATTTAATTTCATGTTTTTAGGGATGTTTATGAGTTGTGAGTTCAATGAATGGTCTGATGTGCCCTTATGTGTTGGATTGTAAAGTGGACCATTTTACTTATGACGTTGTCAAGTGAACACTTATAATTAATGAAACACAATATTTTAAACACCTCTGACTGTGGACCAAACATAAGTGGCAATAAAATTGCTGAGTTGGAAAAATTTGTGAGGTACATGCAAATTAAGAGTGTGATATTGATACTTTTCATCAAAAATACACCTATTATGAGGAGAAAAATAATTTAAAAACGGGAAAAACAAAAATATCCCATTCTTCTTCTCTTTTTTTCTATAGAAAAAAATTAGGTCATTCCATTGTTGAGTTTCCATTGTTTCCACCATTACTTATGTAATCTTGCTCCATTTCTAAAAGAAATTACTCATCCTTCAAACATCCCACAACAAACATACAAATTGAAAAGAAGAACTTTTTTGTTTGAATGATTCTTTGGGCTGATTTATTTGTCTTCAAATCTAAAATGGGTTACATAATTTGAGCTTTTAATTTGAAGGTTTAAATTGAAAACTTCTCTCTAAATTGAAAGCTCAAATTACAAGATTATATGGATTGAATTGAGGAACCTAATAACTCAACTTCAGATCAAGACGACAGAGTCAAATAACTCGATGTTGGACTCGCAGCTTGGGTTGTTACACGAAGATGACAAGAATGTATTGATTGCAGTAGCTCAAGGAATCATTTCGATGCTGGTCCATTTACTCGATTTCAGCTTTTTGCCGGGGATTAGGAAGAAAACTGTCACTGCCATTACTAAAATCTCCACAGTTGCTTCAAGCAAGCTTTTTTTGGTCGCCGGAGATTTATGTATTCTCAAAAATTTTCTAAGGATTTTTGAATCTCCGAGTGTTTTGGGGAAGGGAAATTCATGTATAGCTTTGCAAGCATTAGATCAAGAAGAGGAATTTCATCTTTTATAGAAACTTGCCAAACGAGAACATCCAATTCTCAAGCTATGGCATAAGGTGTATGTTTTATGCTTAAGGCAGATGGAAAATGGTGGGAGTGGGAGGCGGGTTTGGATTTGGGGGTGGTGGGGCGGCGGTTGGGATGACTAGATGAGAATGAAAGGGATTAAGGGATGAGAAAGAAGGTGCAACGAGAGAGGAAACAATAATATTTTTACAAAATATTATTTATTTTTTTATATTTAATTTATGATGTGGCATTAAAAAATGAGCTGGATTCTACATGTGTTTGGTTGCATTACATGCACTCTGTTCAAATGAAAAAAGGTTTAAAGTATTGTGTTTCATTAAGTTTAAGTATTCACTTGACAAAGTCATAAGTAGAAGGGTCCATTTTACAATCTAATACAAGTATAAGGGCCCATCAAACCATTCCGCCTTATTTATTTGTTTACTTCTAACACAGTGTTCTACACTTGTTTTGAAATCTGAATAATTCAAATTACGTGAAATTGAATAAAAATATCATCCATTAATAATTTGATCCAAAAATATTCAAGACAGTCTCGGATCAAAGACGTTTTTTAAGTAAATATTTTGTTTCTTACATTTTTAAAGACATTATTCTCCTAATAATAGTATTTTTTTAACTCAACTAATAATAGTTTTGAGTCAAAAATATTACTTATATCATGACACAAAACTAAATAGTGCTATTAAGAGTATGTTTGGTGTGCTATAATAATTGCGTAATAAAACACGAGATTATTTTATCTTGCGTTTGGTTGAAAGTAATAGAAAGCCCTAAGATTATTTGTCCACCATTTTTAATGAAATAAGTTATCTCATACACATGATGGAATAACTTATGACCCAGGTCCCAGAATAATTAATCCTAGAATAACTTATTCTAAACCAAACAACCCCTTAGTTTTGGCATAGCAGAAGCACAATTTTAGTCAACAGATGCACTATTTATCAAAATATAACCAAAAAGGACAAAGTTATCTCAAATAATAGTTTCATTCACCTGAGTTACTTTTCACTTTCAAGCTTACAATGGCTTTCTTTAGGGAATATTACAATTATTACTTTGTAATTTGAATACAGTACAATCATATGCAATTATGCAGCAAGAAGATTTATTAAATAGTTCACTTTATGACTGCAAGCTATACATTAACCTTACTCTTGTTAGCCAAAACGGCGTAGACTTTGACGAGCTCTTCCTTCACCATGAAAAGTACGGAGGCTGCAAAGACGCTCTGCACTATCTTTGTGCGCATTCCCTGATAGAAGCATCTGAATCCTTCATGATGAATCATCTTAATAATAGCATCGACTGTACCTGAATATCGTAATGAGACGTTTCCACTAATCTCCTGCTTTGCTTGAAGCCTTGACTTCACAACCAACAATGGATATGTGCAGACAGTTGCTCCAAGTTTAGCAAAGGCTCCGATAACAAAAACCTCCAAAGCAGTTATATTCTGCTGGTCTTTATTCTTTGCAGCACGTTTAGCCCTTAACTGCTTCGACAAACTCTCAATAATCATGAACTGAATCGAGGGATTAGACACCATGATCAATGCTGGGATGACTCCTTTCCAGAATCCTGTAACTCCTGATTCATTATAAACCTCTCGTGCAGCTTGCAATGTCCCGTAAGGATGAGGTTTCAACGAATCAAGTTCAGCGAGTTGTACTTCCAAGGAAGAAGCTGTCAAGACACTTTGAGAAGCTTCTTTTAATAGGGTTTCCTTTTTTGCCTCCATGATTTTCCTTTCTGCTTGTGTATGAGTCTGCATACGAGTAACTAGAACCCATATAGGGTTTGTCAACAATACATTTACTGAACCTGCAAGAGCTGCCACAACGAGCCAAGAAAGCATCCCAACAGAACCATCCCCTCGGCCTCTTTTCTTATTTGCAGCTGCTATAGCCTCAGCCCTGTTCTTAAAAACCTGGTAAAAATAGTAGTAGACACCCTGTGACACGGCAGTTCCAAGCAGAGAAGGCTTCAGGCCACTGTAAAGCCCTGGCAAGCCTTCGCTTCTAACAACCTGTAAGATTTGAAACAGGGCACTGCCACGAGAATCACGGCCCTCTCTTGAGACCCTCTCAGTCTGCTGCCGTGTATTGACAGTTTGGAGGGGGTAAGTAATTATTTGTGCAATTATGCCCCCACCAGCTCCAGCCAGCCCATTAGCCAAGGCACTTGACATTTTTCAGTCTTTACTGTTCAGCGTAAAGACTATTTGTGCCAGAAACACAAACCTCCTATGTAATCTCAACAATGGTTAGTAACAAGTCCTACACAACATTGATAATGCACTATTGGATTCAAGAATCCATACATTCCATACAAACAGCTTGATGGGATGATTGTTAACATACTTGTTATACCATAGTGTTATTTCAAACGCAATATTTGTTTTGATTGTTATATAAATTTTGTAGTATCATAAACGTTAAGTCCATTGTTATCCAACAACAAAAAATCCCATTTACGTAATGATACTATCTGGTGTAATCTCATGTTTAACTTATAATTTTTCTCACTTTTCTTGTGTTAATTATTTAACTATCATATTTAATTCTTCAATCTATATTTCTTACAACAACTCTAACTATATCCGAAGGTTGTATTTATTTTTTGTATAACTGAGAAAGAAATCCATATGTGACCCACCCTTTGGAGTTTGGACTAATCACAACCTTCTAAACTCAGTGGATAATGGGCCCGCCCCTCTACCCTTCTCCACTTAAATACCAGATTTCGCATTGCGTGGTGTGGGGCTTGAACTTGAGACCTAAGCCACAAATCCTTCACCTTTTGCCACTCGAGCTAGGCCTTGGGGGCAAGGAATGGCAATGGAGCGGGGCGAGGTGGGTTTAAGGCTATGCAGGGCGGAGCCGGTTTAAGGTTGTGCGAGGCGGGTTGAAGTGGGTTCTTTTTAAATTAATGTGGGGTGGGGCGGGTTGCGGGTATATGCGATTTCATGTGGGTTCAAACTTAATTTTAACTTCCTACATGTTATAAGAGCGATAGAACATTATTTATTAAAATAATTTCTTTACGTAAACTGTTTTGAATGGCTAAGAAACTAGAAAGAAGAAAAAATTATCTCACTACTTGCATTTAATATTTTGTTATTACATCAAATGTAACCAATTCAAATCTACCAAAAAAATGTTGCTGACATATCTAAAAGAGTTATAAAACATTGTAATGTTAAAATAATGTTATAACATGTTAATTTTAGCGATTAACAACAAACAAAATTTTAATTTCTTAAGTTGAAAACTTACTGAGCCTATTATTTGAAATGCTTTTTACAAAATATGTGGGATGGGGCGGGTTTTTGCAGGGTGGGCGGGGCGGGTTGAAAACAACAAAATATGTTATGTGGGGCAGAGCGGGGCGGGTTGAGATCTTAGCGGGTTTAAGCGGGTTGAGATCTTAGCGGGTTTAAGCAGCAACCGCCCCGCCCCATTGCCATCCCTATTGGGGGACATCCGAAGGTTGTATTCATCAACAACACAATACAATCATGGGCGAACGTATGGACGTATTTATAGTCTAGTTTAGGCCAACCTAGGTATTTTATGTACATACTTTTAATGTACTTGAGCCAAAGGTCTTTCAGACCTCTACAAGTCTACCTCCAACTCAACGAGATAGTGGTACGGTCTCTGTAAACTCTACACTCCTCAGACCCCACTTGGTAGGATCTCAAATGATATGTTATGTTGTACTTTCTAGAATTGATCTAATATTAATTTGCCCAAAGAAACAAGAATCGATTCCCACTTAATACATTCAATCTTCTCAATTTGTTTCAGTAGTGCACCCGTGTTATAGAAATTCTAGATCCATCTCTGAATACAATATTATACCTTATGAAAGGATATACAACAACTATCCAAACAAGCGGCAAGGAAATCAAAGAATATGACTTACTATTGCATAACACACAGATCCTGCCACAGTGATCATACTGCACAGCAACTAACAGACCGAGATGCCATCTCAATAATTGGCATGCCTGGATTTGGTACAACACCAAAATACACATTCAATCATAAATTTACCCAATTTATGCATGCCAACACTGAGATAACATCAAGGTTCAATAATATTTTTGTGCAAGTGTACAGATGATAACTATACAATTAGCTAATCAAAAGATCATCAAACCTAGATGTTATCTCAATTGTTGGTATACCAGAATTAGGTAAAAAAAAATATCCAAAAATATACTCTTTATCACTTGAATTTGGGCAGAGATATCTTACCCAATATAGACGGACAACAATCCTTCAACACCGATAATGGAGTTTTCCTTTTCAACAAAAATGGTTGTTTATGAAACAGTGGAGGCGCAATAATTGGGCAAAAGGAAAAAAATATTTTATAAAGGGGTACTAGGTTAAAGAAATTGGGCTTTCTTTGGGCTGGTATTTCACTTTTAGGGGCTAGTGAGATTTGGGCTGCAATTAATGGATTTTGATGGTATTGGGCTAACCGTGAATTACACATGAAAATCACACGAATAATTATCGAAAAAAATTGCACATATACAAAATAGGGAAAAGGGTCAAAATTGGGAATTTTCAAAGCTTTAGGTGTTGATATACGAAGCAACATGTGGACTGTATGTTGGACATGTGGTTCATATTTCGTATCATATGTGCGTTGCATGTTGAACATACAGAAAACATATGGTGGCATTATGATTAAAAAAAAACCCTTACAAATACATTTCTAGGTCGAATTGTCGTGGTTCATGTGAACCAACATGCGAGCCTCACGTGTTGAACATATGGACCACCACATATGGTGGTAGTATGTTGAATATGGCTTATCGGGAAGCATGTTCCCACTATGCTCATGGCCAGATTGATCTACCAATAATAGTGGAAATTCTATCGTTCCCTACTTAAGTCAGGTTATTGTATATGGTCTCAGACCATTGAGATCGCTACACATTTTTCATGTTTTCTTATCTCCGCAGTAAAATCTTAATTTCTTGGGGAAGAAAAACATGAACAAATTCATCTTCAATCTCAAGGTTTAAATACAACTAAATTTGTAATTTACTAAGTAGAGGTATTTATATTTACTTTTAGTTAATTAATAAAAGTCAAAATATAGGGGTTGATATTATAAAAATCATGCAAGTTGAAGAGTTACTTGTATAAATACAATGTATCTTATGAAAAAATAAAAAATGTATTTTTTTTTAATACCAAGGATATTTTTGTCCTAAAAATTTATGATTCACCCTTATATAAGCCTTGCAAACCCTAGTTACCATTCCACTCCACCTTCCACAATTTGAAGGAGCTTGACCAAAATTCTTCTTCCCCAGTCCAGGCATTCCAACAGTTGATAACATCTAGATCTGCCAATCCTTCGTATTTTTGTTCTTCTGTTTTTCACATGACATCTTCAAAACCCACTATGAGCTTCATTATGAGTTAAGAAATGGTGAGTTTTGATGATGTCATGCCTAAAATAGGATTAATGAAAGTATTAGTAAAAAGGTGTTCAAATCTGGAGGTTATGTTAAGCTGGTGGTATGCTTTGACTGGGAAAGATGACTTAGGTCAAAATAAATATGTCCAGATCTGGCACAATCTTGTGTTTGCTAATGGTGAGATTACTATACTCAGTGAAATAATGATGAATTAGTATAGTAACTAAGTCTTAATGATGAATTAGCAGCTAACTTTTATTGTAAATAAGATATATGAAGAAAAAGCCTATTTGACAATGAAAATGACCAAACATAATAGCATAGGCACCTTAGATTTTGCAACATGAGTGAAGTACAAGCATAATTTTTGTCAAGTCTGAGAGTGTTTTCAATACTTTTGTTTGATTTTTAATTAAGAGTTTCATGCTCCTACCAGAGTAAGATTGAGATTATTTTCTATGGCATGTGACATATCAGGTGTATTTGAATTCAGTTAGTCAACTTCGGTGGATGTTGTGTATCTAAGTTTAGTTAGTTGAGTATAGCGGGTGTTTATAAGGCTGTCAATGGTTTGAGAATGAAACTTATAATTTGCGTGAAGTTTGGATGTTTTCAAGCAGCTTACTGATAATAATTTGGAAAATAGTAACTTGCAGATAATAATTTGGAAAATAGAAACTTACTGGTAATAATTTGGAAAATAGTACTGATTTACTTGGTCAAGAAAATACATTCAGATCGGCACAATCTTTAGTGTTACTAGCTATTGTACATGATGCTATTAGTGAGATTACTTGAGTCAGTGAAGTCCTAATGATGAATTAGTTGCTAATCTTGTGTGTTTCTAACTATTCTACATGATGCTATTAGTGATATTACTAGACTCATTGAAGTCCTAATGATGAATTAGTAGCTAATCTTGTGTTATGCTAGCTATTCTACATGATGCTATTAATGAGATCGCTAGACTCAGTGAAGTCCTAATGATGAATTAGCGTGTTACTAGCTATTCTATATGATGTTATTAATGATATCACTAGACTCAGTGAAGTCCTAATGATGATTTAGTAGCTCATCTTGTGTGTTACTAGCTATTCTACATGATGGTATTAGTGAGATTACTAGATTCATTGAAGTCCTAATGATGAATTAGTAGCTAGTCTTGTGTGTTACTAGCTGTTCTGCATGATGCTATTAATGAGATCACTAGACTCAGTGAAGTCTTAATGATGAATTAGTAGCTAAAATGAATAAACTTTTATTGTAAGTTAGGTATACGAAGGAAAACTGTATCTGACAATGAAGGTGACCAAAGATATTAGTAAGAACTAAGAAGTAACTTGCTGATAATAATTTGGGAAATGGTACATGTAATTACCTGATTAACTTTTGTTAAGGGTCAAAGTTGGATACTTTTAGAGATATCAAAAAAAAAACTTGTCGAAGGTTACCCCATTAAGTTGTTCTTGTATCAGGTCTGATTACATCTTAGTTAAGAATTTATCCTATCATTTTAAGTTGTGCTTTCTGTATTTTTGGAGGATTTTTAGAAAACAAAACACGAAGTTTCAAAATCTGGTAAAGTCAAAGCAAGCCTAGGAAAGTTCCTGCTGTTTATCCCTTTATTCTCAAGAAGATAAATTCGTAAAATGGAGTTCATCATGGTCACTTGCAGCTAGCTATATTCAGGGATGCTAGCATTGTCTTCTAAAAAATGTCACACAAATTGCTTCGTCTTCAAATATCATTCAGAAGCTCCAAGTTTTTCAGCATTACTGGATTTGGAATTCACCCTTGACTTATCTTGATGTTCGGGTTTTTAAGGAACACATGTTACCATTCCTAGCCAATGTTTTGAACCTTGAAACTTTGATAGTTAAAAGAATTGGAGGTTGACTAATATTACAAGGTATCTTTCGAAGATGGCTAAGTTGTGACGCTCTGCATCTTTTTCTTGAGCAGATGATGCAAACTTGATCTCAGAGAAGATAGTGTTTAGAAACTGAGATGTAGATTTTCGACATATAACGGCTTTGTTCCCTACGTTCAACAACCTTAATAATGTTGAAATGCCCAATGTTTCTTGTGGTGGTACAGAGTTGTGAGTCTATGACCTCAAGTTCCCTCTAAATCAGATACGGAGCTAGCATTTTAAGTTTATGAGTTTTGCATTGTAGAAAACACAGCTTAGTTGGTGCTTGACAAGTTATTTATACATATTAAGTGGATTTTAAACGCAACTACACGGTTTTAGTCTAAGCTATTGGGTTCTACCAAACCCATAGGCAAAACTGTAGCTCTGCCTCTAGTTTAGATCTTGTGAAGTTAGCAGTATCCAACACTTTGTGTATACATACTTCATGCTTCCTAATCTTAGAGTTCGAACTATGTCATATATATGTAATTTCCTTCAAGACATTCTTGAAACAAGAAAATACTACTTTAGAATGGAGTATCCTGGACAACGCCTATTCTCGCCTTGAACATTTGATTTTTCATACTTGTACTCCACTTAAGGTGGTCCATATCTTTTTGGGACATTTCTAATTTGAAGGCCGTTGATCAGGGCAAAACAAGTTGAAGATGAAAATGTCAGGTAACAAGCTGCTCTTCTGAAGTAGATAATGCTCCAACCCTAAAATGGCATTTTAAATTGCTTGTCTGGTAACATCTTGAGTCTCAAGGAATGCTAGTCTTATTTTGAGTCCTCGTTAAATGGTTTCGTTTGATACTTGCTCCTTGGGTATTTGTTTTGGTACCTAGCATGTTTGGAGCCTGAATATGTTTCTGTTAAATTTCTTACTTTGTTTGTACTTTCTTGGCTTAGGCTTACCATTGAACATGAAATGGAAAATCTATCAATTTAGGACTTTCTTTTAGCTACCGGCCCAAACAAAAGAGATTTGCCTCTTGATCGATCGATTAATTGGATCGAAGTACGAAGGGGCTGATTGAAATCTGAGATCAGCCCAAGACTAAGGCTGAGCAACTAGCTGCTGCAGGATTGGACGTCTATCTATCTCACCACACTCTCCTACTCCTATAAAGGCCGGTGGAAGGAATGCTCTGCTCATATTTCTTAAGGCTCGTTACTGCAGCGCTCATTAACCCCTTGTGCTTCTTCCATTAAAAAAAAAGGTAGTTACTTCAGCTACCAGAGTTGGACCTTATTCACACTTGTAAGATATACTATCATTGCTCTTGAAGGTAGCTGTATCAGGGGAATCTTAGTAGTCTGAACTTTTCCTTGTTGGTGAGGGTTTAATTTTCAACCTTGTAACTCTCTCTGTTCCCCTTCCCGCTGTGGTTTGACATAATTAGTTTTCTGGTGTTTTGAGAAGTGTCTACAAATTGTTTTGATGTTTTAACCAAGCATGGATAAATAGCTTCAACAACAACATACCCTGTGAAATCCCACTAAGTGGGGTCAGCGGAGGGTAGAATGTACAGAGACCTTACTACTACCTCGTGGAGGTATATCTGGTTGTCACCAAAGGGTGTTCCTGCTGTTATTGGTGTTCAAAGTGCCATATTCATTTAGGGCCTTTGAATATGGCTCATTTTTCTTGTTGTCTGATCCCATTTGGGGCTCTAGCATGAATATTTTTAGTGGTATTGAGAAACATAGTTGATAATGAATTAGATACTGACGTTAACTTGTGTTGGTCTTCACAAGCAACATTTTGTAAATCTGCAGATGGTGACTTCTCGTATTGTACTTAATGGTTCGTTTTAGTGTAAGTGTAGGTTCATGCCTCAAATTCGTTCATCGTTCATCTATAGTGCATTTTGATACAGATTGTTGTATGGCGTCGCGATTTGCATCATATTTTGAATGCTTTGCTATTTAGCAGGCAGTGATCCACTTCTGGATTTGATACAGATTGTTGTATGGCGTCGCGATTTGCATCGTGTTTTGAATGCTTTGCTATATAGCAGGCAGTGATCCACTTCTGGATTTGGCTGCATCTATAAATGCATGTTTTGGTTCTGTTTAATACACATTCCTCCTTGTACATTTTACTGCAAATTCCAAATATAAAGTCAAGTTGTATGGCTTATTTATTTTTTTGCTTGTTTATATTAGGTAGAAGAAAATGGAAGCTTGTACAACACCAAATAAAGGTAACAATGATGGGAGTTTCAAGATATTCATGCTGTTTTCCTCGGGATGGAAGCGGATTCAGAATTTGAAGTTTATAGTATCCTATAATGATCTCAAGTGAATAATTGAATTCATAGTCAAATAACTAGTCATTCAGTGAATTCCTTGATACATATATAGGGTTCGAATAGAAGTTATTGAATTTTCGTAAACCCATGGAGAAACAAACTTCTATTCCTTAATACATATATAAGGTTCAAATAGAAGTTATTGAATTTCCGTGAACCCACGAAGAAACAAATTTCTTAGTTAGAATTCTTGAAAGTATTCACCACTAGAATATATGACTGTATTTAACTTTTCGCGTGTATCGTAATATATAGTCAGTTATAGTTCATATATATGTAAGTTATATTATATTGGTCAATGTATACTTTCTATGACTTCTGACAAGCTATATTGCATAGATAGTATTGACTAATCTTTTTATAAATAAAAACATGACTTTATTTGTTATAAACTAATAGTACTTTTATATATATATTTGAAACTATCCCTTTCATGAGCTACAAATTTGCAATTTGATTTTTGGGTGATATATTAATATCTTATAATTAAATTATCTTGAGAGTCCCCAAAATAAAAAGAATATTAAAATGTAATAAAATCATGTGCATTTCTCTATTGCATGGTCCACAGCCATGTTTAGCCAAGCTGCAGCACATGAACCTTTATGAAACCCCTAATTTGTCGAGCTACGAAATGGTCCACCACCAAGGACATGCTTTGGGACTAGTGTCTTCGTCCTAATTTACGTGACACGTTTCAAAATAAATAAATTGGAACGAAAGGATCTAATTTATAGAAAAATGCTTACGAGTTTCAAGAAATAGTTAAAATTATGAAACTTAAGAGTTAGAATATCTTGTTTTTTTAAAATAAAAAATAAAAAATCTATCACAAAACTCTTCTAATGACTAATATAATTGAACTAAGTCATAAATCTCTCTACTTGTTAGTCAAAAGACATCACATAGAAAACATGTACAACCTGGGCCACCTTTGATGTGTAATTTTAGGCCCTAAAATATGAGAGGGAAAATAACACAATTATAAACGTGTATCTCAATTGATGTGGTATTGTTCAGAATTGAGTCAAATTTCTTAAGTTTGATCATAAATTCGAATATAGAATTTTTAAATGTTTGGACACAAGATCAACATACTTTGTATGTAAAAAAATACATCTAAAAATTATAATAATTAACAATTCAAAATATTTTTAAAACATGTAAAGAAAATTACGATAAAAGAAAATTTTGTTTGACTCTTGAAATTTAAAAAATACTCAATAATTCTACTACATATCCAAAAATGCCAAATCTGTGTAGGAAAAAGATTTCATAGCTGATGCTAGTCAATCTAGAGAGAGGGAGGGGGTGGGGGAATGGTGCCCTTATAAGGTCTCTTCTCTGTTGAATTCAAAATTTAAATTTTATTCTTTCCTATTAAAATCTCAAGTTATTGTATTTAATCTCCTTATAATGACATTTCACTATATATGACCTAATTCGAATCGATTTTCATGTTTTATTTTACTTCTGTATAATAACATTATATCTCCAACAACAATAATAATATTCATGATATATACTAATACACCTTTTAATTTGTAAAACTAGTCCTCTATAACAACTATACTAAAATATATTGTGTAATAATATTTTGTAAGAAATAACATTATATATAAAAATGTTATGCCCATAATAACTTTAGGTATGAGTATCTAAAAGTTTTTTTAAAAAAATTGTATTTAAATGGTTTACAATAGTTATGGTCATAACTTCACTAGAAAAGACGAATGATGTTTGTTTTTTTAAATTATTTTTTATATTCATACTCTATATTATTATCATTAAGGTTAAGAAATATTTTTTTTCGTTTACAACATATAAAGTAATAATTTTGCATACTTTTATTTATAGCAGGTAAATAAGATCTAAACGTCAAATATCAGTATACACAATCATGAAACTTTCAGACAAACATAGTCACTGTAAAGAGGATTGACTATAATAATAATTGAATCCACAATCAATTTATAAATATTTAATAAATTTCTCAATACAAATATAAGGTCTAATTAATTAATGAACTATAAGTACTACTGCATCTTAGAAGAAGAAAAATAATAACAAGATGATAATTAAAGTGACTTACAAATTAAAATAGAACCTAGTACATTGAAATTATTGTTACATAATTAGTAATCTTCCATTATCACATAAATAGGCTTCTAATAATAGCAGCTTGAGCACTGTCACTCTCAGTAGATTCCAAAAGCACTGATAATCTATCACTTAAGTCTTCCACTTCTCTGTGTAAACTTCTTATGTAATTACATGTTTCTTGCAACACTTTGGAAGCTTCAACCTATTTTTCAAAAAAAATAATTAAAAAAAATTAGAAATTGCTTTATCGATGAGTTCTGATGAAGGTAGAGTGTACGAAGAGTCGTAGACAGTGGCAGAGCCAGAATTCTTACTAAGGGGTTCAAATTTTGAATAAGTAAAAACATGAACTAGCGGAAGGGGTTTCAACAACTACTATATACACATAAAAAATAATTTGAACCATGTATAAATGATACAATTTTCTGCCGAAGGAGGTTCGAATGAACCTCGACACTAAGCTGGCTCCACCCTTGTAGTAGACCTTACCCCCACCTTAGAGATAGAGAAACTGTTTTCGATAGACCATTGACTCATAGAAAAAGAAGTCTAGGAAAAAAAAGTAACAAAAGTACAAGAAATAAGAGATAGTAATAGAACAATAACTATGAGAATTATTTTTTTAATGTAATTAACATAAGATCAAATGTTTGTAAATATAATGCATATTTAAATGTGAGACTAGGCCAAGAAATGTTGAAGTGACAAAGAGTCCTACACCACATGCTTAAGCAACACAAAATATTAAATGAGGGAGCTTGCAATATGGCCTAGTGGGCATGAGAATATGACTTTCAAATTAAACTTATCCCTAAATTGATAATGAAGGCCACACAAAAATATGAATGGCTAGATGAAAATATAATTCATTCATTTGTACAATCACAACATAAATAGTTTATAGTAAGTAAAAGAAGAGAACAAACAAAATGTAACCAAATTAACATTTACAAAATGTGACATTGTAACACAATAAGTACAATTCAACATGTTTATATATAAGGAATTCGAACTATCAGTATATATAACTTAAACTTGAAAAAATGGTACCTTATCGGAACTCCTAGTACTGCGGCTTTCAGGGATAAGTAACTGTAACTTTGATACGAGATCAGCAATTTGATCATCACTTATTCTAGAAGCTCCTGATGATTGTCTCGAACCGCGTGTTCTTCGATTTGACATTATATTGTGTTAAGAAGGCAAGAAGTTGTGTTAATTAAGGTGTCAAGATAGAAGTTATATATAGTAATATAATGTGTTGTTTGAATGAATATGTGTGTGTGTTGTGGGGAGTTTAAAAAGAGAAGAGGATGATAACTATTTGAGAGACAAGTTATGGGCAAAGAGAGAAGAGAACCATATGAAAAAAAAACACTAAGGAACAAGTGTTGGAGGTGAAGAAGACAAGTGCATGGGAGAAAGTTGTGGGCTATTGTTCTTTTTAAATAGAAACTTGGAAAATATAATTAAGAGAGGAATTGATAAAAGATAATAAGGGGTGGGGTGGGTTAGGTTGGTTGTTCGTTCGGTAAAAGGGATAAGGAATAATTGATTCAGATTAATTTTAGGATGAGTACTTCACTCCTTGTTTGGTTGGGATAAACTCGTGGAATAACTTATTTCAAGGATTAGTTATCCTGGGATTGTAGTGTGTTATATTTATCCCACATTAAGGACACATTTGATGTGATGGATAAAAGGAGATAATCCTAACTCCTAAATAAGAACGTATCGAGATAAGTTATCCCTGCCTTTGGGTGGAATAATATTTTCGAGATAACTTATTTCGAGATAAAATAGTTAGAATGACAAAATAACCCCCCCCTCCCCCACAAAAAAAACAACTTTTCATACATCACTGTTCACATCTTTTATGCTTATGAAGGTTATTTTATATACATATTAAACAATTTATCCTTAAAAATTATATATACAATTCATATTATCTTTAATATAACAAATCAAAACATTAAAAAATAATACCATGATAACTAATCATATCATAACTTGTCTTCAAGCTAAACGATAATCTTGAAATAATAATTTCAAAATAACTTATTCCGTAATCAAACGAGTGATATCAAACTTCAACGTGAAGTGTTAGCTTTTGTCTTACATTTATTCTATGTTTTTATGTTTCTTTTCATGAAAATCATGTATCGTTAATCGCGTTCATATAGTTTAGGCATCTTCTAACAAATGTCAAGATTGGCTCTGACATTTGCCACAAAGGAGATTAGCACACAATCAATAAAAGATTCTTTATTTTCAAACTATTAAATTAATTTTATAAATACCCTCTTCAATAACTTTAAGTATACCCCTAAACAATTTAAAACATTCAATATGTCACTAAAAAATTGAAAAGTTTCAAATATACCCCTATGTGACTTTTATAATATACTCCTTCCGTTTCAATTTATGTGACATTTTTCAGATTTTGAGATTCAAACAAGTCTATCTTTGACCATAATTTTTTTATATATCTTTTAATTATTTTGAATTGTCAATTATTGTGACTTATAGTACTTTTTACGTAGTTTACAAATATATAAATTTCATTTCACAAAAAATGAAGATTCCGTGCACAAATTTTTGGTCAAATTTAAATTGTTTGACTCTTAAAAAATGAATAGTATCACATAAATTGAGACAAAAAGAGTAATTATCTTTTCACGGTGGGAAATCATTAGTGATAATAATACATATTTTAGACAAAAAAATAACGATAAAATTTTTTATAGACCGAATAGTAGATTGAGGATAAATATAAGAAACAAACAATAGAGGTATATTTGAACCTTCAATTGTACATTCTATTATTTGTAATTATTAATTATTCCTTATTTAAATAAATTTAAGCTATAGTGTAAAACTATTTTCAACCGATAATATAGTTTAACTTGTCATAGCTTATTCGTTACCATTTTATTAACTAACAAACTAATGCATATCACAAAGATTTACTTGTAAATATATTTTAATTCAATGTAAAAAATTATACCATTATTGTAAAGATCAATTTAACTTATACACATTGACAAATAATTTAACACTATAAATGTATTATATTATGTCATGACCTTTTTTAGTCATTAATTCCAGTTATTAATTATTATTTTTAGATAGTTTGATAATATAAAATCTTCTTTTACACTATACACATTGTTGTCCTTCTACATGTGTCTCCCAAACTAGTCAAGTGGCTAATAGGAAAATTTGCCCTTGTTAAACTGCCAACTTTGGGACCTCTTCTGTCAGTATACAGCACGCAAGCCCATGTTACCCTTTTTTTCGCTCGTCGTTCGATATCTGTATAGGAGTTTGACTATTTTTGAAGGACTCTAATTAAGAAAAAAAACGCCCTCTCAAGAGTTTTTTCATATCCAGAGCTCAAATTCAAGATTTCTGATTAATTAGGAAATGAGTAATTATATCCACCGCATGCAGTTTGACTATTTTTGAAGGACCCTAATTAAGAAAGAACGCTCTCTCAAGAGTTTTTTCGTATTCAGAACTCAAACTCGAGATTTCTGAATAGAAAAGGAATAGTTACATCCACTGCATCATATTCTTTGATGGTCAAGTCCATATTATCTTATTATCTCCTTGTCATTTTGATATATATACTCCTTCTTGTCTAAAATAAATAAATTTCTGAACTTTTTATAGTGTAAATAAATAATTTTTTTAACATTATTTTTCTATTTAATAGATAATTTAACTATCTTTAGCTTTAAAAAGAGTTTGGAAATAAATAAAAGGATGATATTGATAAACTCTTTTAAATTAATGTTATTGATTGATTTGTTTTTAAGGAATGTATCACATCTTAAAATTTCATTTATTTTGGATCTAAGAAAATATATACCAACAAAGACCACTCTAATCTCTAGACCTTCCCCCCACCCTAAACTAGGTGTATATAAATTAAATTGTATTTACATAATAAAATGACATCTATGATACTTATGCCCTTTAAATTAATTTGAGTGCAAGTAGTATGCACTTAAATTTATATAAAGTTAAACAAATAAAACATGTGTTTTATGTGGCAATTGATATTCTATATGTAATATGTTGTGTAGTACACATGTATGTGTTAATTTATTTAATTTTATATAAAGTTTAAGTGTTTGCATATACACACTCAAAATACGAAGAAATCAATGTTATCTGACATAAACTAAAGAGCACATTTATATATTATGTAAAACATATAGTAGGTGAAGGACACTAGCCACGTGAAGCTATGTGTGTATAGCTTCCTCATTTAATTATTTGAATAATTAATTTTCTCCCATAATTAGCTCTAATTGACACTTGCTAATTAGTAATGTCAACTAATGATTAATCTTAATACATTCTTAAATCTTCTAAATGCATGCACTAGATTCTTCTTTTACCAGCTAGTTTCAGCAAGGGATATGGTCTTCTATCTATAACCTTAAAGTTATTCATATCTAAGGATGTGTTTTTGGGCTTTTGGCCTCGGAAAATATTTTTCAAAAAATGTTTTTTTATATCTAATGATTAAATTTTTTAAATATTTACTCTAGAAAGTTTTTTAAAAATGAGTAAGATGATTTTTCAAATAAAAGCAGTTAAAACAAGTTTTATAACTGACATTCTACGTTGATTATCTCTTTCCTTCTTCAATAACCATACACTCTAATTTTATTAATTTGCCTTTGTGGCTCTTCGATTAATAGACACTCTTTTTAAGAAAACAAGGGTATGATAATCTTATTGCTATTTGAACAATCTTATAAGTATTAATTAATTAATAATCACTTGTTGAACTCTTCAAGTTTATAATTCTTATGTTATATGTTCAAATTGGTTACTCATGATCACTTAATACTAAGAATAAAATGATCAAGGGTTGTGGTGGAGTGATAAGTACTCCTTCATCCTAAATCAAGAGGTCTCGGGTTCGAGCCCCTTGGGTACAGAGCTGCCTTTGTTAGAGAGCGTTTTACCCCATGTGGGACTTCCCGGCGTGAATCTACGGCAGGAGTAATTCCAAATGTCTAATTTAAGGTGGACCTCGGTAACATGCATTGATGGATCAAACTATTTAATATAAGATCCCATAATTACATTAAAATATAATTATACGTCATGTTTCCATTTTTAGATCTTATATTTGGTTTTTGCATGAAAGCCACCATATCTTCCGGTCATCATGTCACGAGAAGTTTCGAAATAGAAGGGGAAACATAACATATTATTCTATAATTAGACCAAAAATAATAACGTATTCAGTGAAATCCCACAAATGAGGTCTGAAGAAGGTAGAATGTATGAAGAGTCGCAGACGTTATTACTACCTGATAGAGGTAAAGATGTTTCCGAAAGACCCTTAAATTAGACCAATAAACACAAGATCAATAACTTGTTAGATGTTGTTGACATTGCATATATATGATGAAAATATTTGAGTACATGTATCGATCTCTCTCTCACACACAAAACATATCTAGACATTGAACAGAAAATATATAGATAAACAAATTCCCTTGGCGTCACATTTGTTTTATTAATATGAAGTTATGGAAAACAGTTGAAATGGTCATACTCATCTACATATATAGATGAAAAGTCATCATTCTTGGCCACACTTTAATTAATTATTAGTTACTTGAGGAATGGAATGAATTATATACGTCCATAAAGTACGAGAACTTCGGGCTTCTTATAAGGTTTGGACAATGTTCTGTTTTATTTGAGCTAACTTTTAGAGTGTGAGTTAAACGTTAAGACCTATTCTTACATAGTATAAGAGCTAGACCCGAACCGATGTGTGCCCCATCGTCTCGGACAATTATGGGGGAGGAAATTAAATACCCCTTGCTCATGAATGTGCACGCACTAGACGTGCGAGAAACCTGAACTCCTTACGAGGCTTGACAATCTTCCTTTGATTGAACTAACTTTTAGTGTGTGAGTTAGGCCCGGCCTATTTTGACAGTACCATATAAGCAACTCGTATTTTAGCCAAGTTCAGCTCAATTAGGTTCGATGTGTGTGTACTTCATATATAGAGATATAGCAACGTGACCATGTTTACCATTACCACACTCATAATTTCTTTATATACACATTAATAAAGAATGTTAAAGCCTTTATTGACATTAGTTAATTGTCATTAGGTCTAATACCGCTATAAGTTTTAGGAACATTTACAAAAAAATGCTAATTGCCTCTAAAAAACAGACTTTGCTGCAATTAAGTTATTAATGCACGTTAATTAATTGCTGCTAAAAATCATTTATGGTGTAGAGTGATAAGAACTTGTATGCCATATTGGGTTTTACCTATGGTGTATACTAGCCTAGGTTAATTAGTTGCTACAACTATTGTGAATCAAATTATTTAATTCATATAGCTCAACCACCCTAGCTAGGTTTGTTTAATTAAAAATAGAGGACGTTGTATTAATCCTCTTTTATTAAAAAAAAAAAAACATGAGAATAGACATTCATGCTTCAATTTCATCTTGGCCTATTTAGCTTTTTAAAGAAAGGCTATAGAAGCCTTGATTTCTACTTGTGTAGTGGGATGAATGGTGGATTTTGAACAAATAACCGATCTTGTCCGTCGAATTTTTTAGAAAAAATCCAAATATTGCCATACTTTTTGTGTTTTCGACAATTTTTCAAAGATAATGACGTAAAAAAAGATGCTTAATAAAACAAATAAATGAAATTTGGCATGTGGATTACATTGACATGATAATGAAATTTTTACTTCATTTTGATACAAGTATATATTAGCCTAACAAATTCGTATTCAACAAAGTTTTAATTATGGAAATATACTTCCTATTATTATTAGCTCGATGACAATTAAGGCAAATCCTGGTGTATACAATTTTGGAAAAATAAAATTGGACAAATAAAAGAAAATCTCCATCAAACTTATATGCAATAAATATTTATTTTAATTAAAAACGAGAAAAAAAATCGATAAGTTAATGTTTTATCAAAGTCCATGCCACCTCCCTTTGTTTTCCATTTTTCAATTATAATTTGGTAAAAGATTATACAATATGATTCATAAGCAGCTAAAGCCACTCTGTTTTTTGTTTAGTCTCTAAAATTCAAACTTTGAATAAAAGTATAATAACATTCCAACTCATTTTAAACCTTCCCATGTGGGACAATCCTACTTTACATTAACAATTTAACAAACTTATCATCGATGTGGTGCAGTGGATGTGACTGCTTCTTTCTTAATTAGAGGTCTCAGATTTAAGTCTTGAATATAAAAAAAAAACTTAATAGGAAATATTTACCCCTCAAATGAGGCCCTATACGGCTCAAATCTGAAATAATCAAACTTTAATGCTGATATTGGACATCGGAGTGAGAAAGGTCATGTTTCATGCATATATTTGCAAAGTGACACAATATATCTTGTCATGACACACGAGGAGAATATGGACTCGAATAAGATCATATCTGGTCAAAATTGCAAAACAAGGAAAAATGATAATAAACCAAATTCATCTAATAATGATGCAAGAGGATTCATGATTGGAGAAGGGAGGGTGAGTGACGATTTAAACTTTATGGGTTCAGAATCTAGTCTTTTAAAGTTATCGATCTGTATATTAATAATTGATATACGTCTATTCAATGAGCTTCTTTTTTTTTTTCTAATACAAATATAAAATTTACATCAAAATTACTGAGTTCAACCCAACCTATAAATGGAGAAAGTTTGAAATGAGGCCTAATTTTATAGAGTCATAAATATATCAAAACTCCCCTAAATTATATACGTTTTTTCAGTTTAATACTTGAATTATTAGGTGTTGTCTAGCCATAAACTATAATATTTTCTATCTAAAATTCATGCAACGCCAAGTGGCATGAAGAGTGACCTCACTCTCTTCATAGTATGTGATATAGATAAAAAAGCTAGATCGGAAATAGCATTATCATGTGACAATTTACGTTATGTTTGTAAAATATAAAATATTATAGTTCAGAGGATAATAACAACGTATCGCTCCATAGATTAATCATTAAACTACAAAAAGTGAATAGTTTAGGGAAACTTTTAAGATATCAACTTTAATTTATACTATTAAAATGAGATTTTGTCTGCATTGTTTGTTAAAGATATACCTAAAGGCAAAAGGGAATAAAATCAAGTTTGAGATCAAGCTAATAATAGTAATTAATTAAGTTTATTATTCAAATTTGTCATAAATTTGATTGAGAAGATCTTCTATATGAGGGTTGAGTATCTTCAATAATGTGAAGTCTCTATTCATTACATGTGCCTTTAATTACTAAGTATATTATAATATGCACAACTTTGTCACATGCTAACATGCAAGAAGCTAAAAAAGTACTTTAAATTTATCTATTTTTAAGTTATGGTCCCTTTTTTATACATGGTCTCCATCTACCCCTTATCTCATCATCCACAACAATATGATAGGAAAATTTTTTTTAAGTGATATTAAATTTGGATGAGGACCGGTGGAGGTAGAGGAAGATAAAAAATTATGTATAGGATTTCTTATTTTGTATTGTAATAGATATATACTATTATATATTAAATTTCTAAAATAATAGATAAACAATTATAAATATATAAAAAAGTAAAATGTTAGTTGGATAAGAAGATGAAATGTTAAATGGACATCTTGATTTTATCATGCAAAAACTAAAAATGAGCCTCGGAAGAATGCTTAGTGTAATGATTCGTTTGATTGTTATTAAAGATATTTGTGCTAATACCCAAAGTCTTACTAATAATCTATCTAGTCAAGTTAAATCGGGCTCCAATTCGCTTGAATGGAATAAAAATATTCAAAATGTGAAAAGGAGCGAAAAAGAGGACTGATAGGGATAGATATGGTGGACCTTGAAGCGAACCCTAAATGATAAATTTCACTAAACAATCAATAATTAAGAATAAGATGTCCAATTATCTATACATTATATTGTCCATAACCCTAGATAGAGGAATTTTAACCACTCATACTTTGATTACACAAGATAGAATTCATAAAGAAACATGCAATTACACTAAGAAAAGAGTTAACATGTAACCCAAGAAGATTCATGCTTTGTTCATTCTTTAATGCAAGCGCAATGATATTTTCATGATGAATACAAATTTCTTGATACAACATGTTTTCTCCATAAACCTAATAATCCAGCATGAAATAGATTCAACTTTGCAAGATCAACAATCGCCTAAAGACCTGCTAAGGACATAATTCTTTTGCATCGTTTAATATTAATCATCAAAATTATTAAAATCATTATCAAGACCTACTAAGAATTTAATTCTTTTCTAATTACTTGTCAATCATCAAAATTAATTTCAGTTCAACTCAACATGTTAATATACTAACAAAATTTAAATTAAAGATATTGAATTCAGTCAAACTAAAACGGTAGCTTCGCCTCGTACTTGAGCCACCTGTCCTATGCAAATGGCATACGAACAAGGGATGTCCTCAACAAACATAACAGACCCACCTTAGAAATTTAATGTCATAAGCCAAAGCTATCACTATTACCATCACTATTTTCTTTCTTTATAACAAGAGCATATGTATTTTGCCCATTCCTCCATATTGAATAATGTGTTTACACACAAAGGCCTTCCCAAAGTCATGTGATCAGGGCGGCTCAACACGTTTATAGAACAAATGTTTTCTTCTAATAATTAGGGCGGCTCAATAAAATTAGGGGTGTAAAGTCAATTTTAATGGAAGACTTTATCTTTTCTGCTCCATATATTTTAAAGAGAAAAGATTCAAATATGTTATTGAATTTTTGAGAAAAAACTCATCTATGTCACAATATGTTAAAATTTTGGCTCATTTATGCAATTTTCATTTGAGAAAAGGCTCATCTAGGTCATTATTTGTTAACTAAAATTATTTCCAATTTTGCAAAACCATTTTTTATATATGTAGTCAATTATGATTCGGTCACGTGTCATTAATTAGATCATTTTTAGAAAGAAAAAAACTCAAATATGTCATCGAACTTTGAGAAAAGACTCATACATACCATATGTTAAGAGTTTAGCTCATCTATGTCATTTCAGTTAACAAATAGTGGCATGGATGAGTCTTTTCTCAAACAAAAATTGCATAGATGAGCCAAGTTTTTAACAGGTAGCATATATGAGCTTTTTTCTCAAAGTTCGATGGTATATTTGAGTCTTATCTCTATTTTAAAAGAAAAAATAACATTTAAATCTATATTGGCCTCATTCTTTCTTTTCTTTACTAGATATCTTGAATTTGATGAATCATAATGATATTTTTTTATTAGAGAGTGATTTATACTTTAATTAACCTTACATGTCTCAAAATTAAATTAATTAAAAAATTAAAATAAATATCGAACATCAAATGAAACAAAATTGATCACCCAAAAAAGTGTTCGCTTTACTAGCTTGACCCTCTAGTTGTCCATGCATTTGACAAACTGCCCCTTTTGTCTCACAATTAGAGCTATCAAAATGGGTTTGGCCCGCTAGGTCGGCCAACCCCAACCCTTGAATTAAGTAGGGTTGGGTCTAATTTTTTTGGCCCATTTAGGAACGAGGCTTTTTAGCCTAGCCTCATTTGGCCCGCTAGCCTCGTAGGCCCAACCCGCAAGCCTCAGAGGCCAGCCCTTGGGCTATGAATATTTAAAAATATTTTTTATATATATTTTTAGTAGTGTCTTATTTGTAAAGTTTTTATCAATAAATATTTTTAAAAATAAAAAATCAAGTATTTTAAACTAGCTAGTTTTTTGTGGGAGGAATGGTGGAATGATCAACATTTTCCCGCTAAATCTTACGTTGACAATTATGTATTTTTGTATGTATTCACCGAAGTGTGTGATTCATCAATGTATTTTTGTAAGTATTCACCGAAGTGTGTGATTCATATATGAAAATTTGTATGTATTGATGTCGTGTTCATAAACGTCAATGTTCGATACTCTTAGATACTCTTTTTAAGAGAGTAATATTGTTCATTTTTTGGTTGAAGGGCCAACCCGTCCCAACCCGTGGCCCACTTAGGGCTGAGTTGGGCTGCTATTTTATAGGCCCTTTAATTAAAAGGGTCAGCCCATCCCAACCCATTTAACTCTCTAGCCCGTTAGGGTTGGGTTGGGTTGGGTCAGCCCATTTTGACAGTTCTACTCACAATCATTGATAAATTTTCATTAATAGATTAAAAGTAACTTATAAATATCATAAATTAAAATTCTAAATTGTTCAAACTGATTTTATAAGAAATTAAATTAATTATGCGTTTGAATAAAGTATTGACATTATTAATCATGCGTGGTTATGAATTTGATAAAACAATTAAAATACCACTTAAAACTATTTACAAAAATATAAATTTTAAAGTATCTATACATTGAAAAAAGATGAATGATGAAGTATCTATTTGGTTGCATTTTCTTCATCCTATTATTCCTATAATTGATTTTTATCGTTTCATATTGTGATGTTTTGCCCGTTTACTTATTGTTCTTGAACTTGGAAGAGTGGATTAATATCCATAATAATCTTATTTTAAAATATTTTCGAGTATCAAGGATTATAAATTAGTTAGGATATATAACGAAAGATTAGCAAGAGGGCAATTATGCACTGGTGCAGTAGGATTATAGGAAAGGGCTCATACTAATATGGCTTGAAGCGCAATATTCTATATTGATTGAGTCACTCTTTTGATTTAGTTGATGGTATTTAATGTGAAATGGTTTCGAAAATTTAAAGAAATTGAAGATGGATTCTTCAACTCCACATGAACGCCAAGAATAATTAATTACCTATTGAGGTAAACACATGTACACTTAAGTAATTAATTACCTAGACATATGTAAATACAATCAATAATCTTAAATATAGGGCCAGAAGAAATATTTAATCCAGAATTGAAATGTATGAATTCACACATGAATTACTAATTTGTAGTAAGTCAAGAGACACTCAAGAGGAGGTATGAGACGATTAACATTTAGAGGCTACTCAACAGGAATTAAGCAATTTTCTTAGTTTTTTTTTTTTTGTGTTTGTTAGCTTATGAATTTTTTGATAATATGGCTTTCGGGTAATTTTTTCAAAAAATTATTACAGAACCACCTGTAAGGACGTAGGGACAATTCCTTTAGCCTCACCCTGAAGAGTAACCTAAAACTCATCATCCAAAAACAATCCCTTAAAAACAAAAACCTAATGGCTTATTTATATGTTAGGTTTTATTATTCTAAAGTATTAAAATACCCTTAACTTAGGGCCTTCTAGTTTAAGATCAAAGACATGAGTCTTTTTTGTTCTTTTGGGTTAGCTTTTAAATATCTTGGACCTTATGCTTCCATATAAACATATTGTGTACGGAGAAAATCATATTGGGAGCGTCACTCCTAAATGAGCTCTGCAGTACCCGATCTGGATCTTAGTCAGGACTCCAATGTGGATTCGAGACCCCGAATAGGAAACCATCCATACTTGTAAAATTGAAAGGAGAACTTTTGATTAGAAAGAATAAATTCCTAGGGTTGGAACCCATGGATGGGCTCATTTGGTAGAAGGCTAGAATCCCAACTTAATAGACTAGTCCAATAACTAAAGTTATACTAAATTGGGATTCTTACCCATATGTACTCCCCAAACAAATAGTTTACAATAAGAATAGCCCAATAACTTTTTACATTTAAAATAGCCAACATATGTTTAATTGAATTTAATGAAGCCAAATCAATTTCAATGTTAATTTTACCATCATTTCCGAGCTACCGTAGAATCCTCTTCATTTTAAAAAAAATATATGACATGAGTTATAAACACTTTTATACATTACATATACATCATCATATACTACTATATTTAACACATATTCTTATATTATACATTACATATATATTGTATATAGAATATATAAGTAATGTATATATTTTATATAACCATGTATATGTAAACATATTTAACCAACGATGATAGGCGAACCCTTTCATTTGGTGACATTCAATTTAGATAATTATCCCTCAATTGAATACTTTTAAAAATTTCAATTTTTGATAGTGCATTGTGAGTTAGAAAAATAGTTAGTTATATCAAAATCACACGTGAAAAAGGAAAGAGTGAAAGAGAAAGAGTGAGAAAAAGAAATTGGGATTAGGCTTTAAAAAGAAGTGGCTTTATTTAGGCAATATATAGATGGGATGGAGTATTGATCAGTCAAGAGCGTTCAAGTGTGAAAGATGAAATCGGTGTAGATGAGGATGAAAAGAAGAAGAAGATAAGATTAGAAATGAGGATATTCGGGACAAAGTGAGAGTGGCTTAGTTGGAGGACAATAAGATGCATATAGTGAGGTTCATGAGATGGTTCAGGCATGTGATGAGGAGATGCATGGATGTCCAATGTGAAGGTGTGAAAGGTTGGTTTCAAGAGACATAGAGATAAATCGAAGAAATATTGGAGAGAGGCGATTAGACAGGATATAATCCAGTTTCAGCTTATGGAGGACTTGATCATAGATAGGAAGGCTGTGGAATACACATATCAGAATAGAAGGTTAGTAGGGAGAGTGTATGGTCTTTTTGTTTGTCCGTACTAATAGTCACAATATTACTCTTCTAATTTTATGTCCTTCGATTTCTATTTTGTTTCTTAAAGGAAAACTATCAATTATTTTGTTGTAAGTTACTTCTATCTATAGTTTTGTTACTATTGTTATTTATAAAATGAGAATCTATTAAAAATATTTTAATCTATTTTCAACATAGAAGTAAAATACACTCTATTATTTTTAAATGTGTGCCGTCAAGTCGTACACGGCACTAGACCCCAGTCAAATTATTAAAAAAATACACACGCCATTCCTTAGCCTCTTTTTTCTTTTCCCACCTTTTATAATAATTTTATTTTGTTTTCTTTTTCTTTTTATCCCTTTTTTCTCTTGGTCATAGTCAACAAAAGTATTTGTCCAACATACAATAGGGGAAAGTGACAAGATCAAAAAATTTGAATGGAGTAAACTTAATTGGTGACTAATTTATCAACATGAGTTATAGTGAAGTGGTAGAACTCTTCTAATCTTAACCAGATGTCTCATGTTCGAATCCCAAATATAAATAAAATCTTATATTAGGAGCGTCACATCTAAATAAATCCTACAATTTGCAATTTAGATCTGATCAGAGCATATATAAAAGTTACATTTATTTCATACTACTAAGTACTAAGCTACAAATATTAGATCGTGTGATTTAATAACTATTCTCTTTCTCGATTCGTTTCTCAAAAATTAATCTGACTAATTTTTAAAATTAAATAATAAATAATATTATAAATTACAATTCTTTTTATTTTAATATTAGAGAAAAATATTAATCTAAATTCACTTTATTTGAATTTTGAAAAGCAAAGGATACTATATTATACTATATAAATTGAGACGTGTTGAAATAGTAGTACTATTATTTTGAGTAGAAGAATGCAAATGCCATCTTATTATTATTATTATCTCTTTTATTGAAGTCAATCACGTATCAAATCCTAGTCAAAGTTTAACAAATGTTACTATAGCGTTTCAGAAAATAACAACAAAATACAAAAGAGATAAATTTAAAGATGAAACCAAAATATAAGTTTGACTTATAAAAAGTAAAGCGTCGACAAAACGTGTAAAGTTGTCAAAAGGAATCTTACATATATTATTTTTAAAAAATATCATAATAGAAAATAAAATAAAAAGAATAAAATAAATACTACAAAGGTAATTAAAAAATAAATAGAATAAAAATTCTGTTTTGATCACTTAGGAATAAAATGAAAATCTCTTCTTTAAAAACATAAAACTATAATTAAAAAAATTGTAAGTAGACTATAAAGCCAATTCTTTCGTTGGTCGAGTGGTTAGTAGTCCTTTGTATTTAATTAAAAATTTTCGACTCAAACTGTATATAGGTATGAAATAATTTTTATTAATAGATATTTTACCCTAATTTAAGACATATTTAAATTTAATTAAATCTCAATATATATCAAACACGAAAAAAAAAGAAAAAAAAAGAGAGAGAATGAAAGAAAGTAAGGGACCACAAGAACTCCCTAACTTTATATGCTAATTAAATTGACAAGAATAGTTCATGTATAATTATCGATTAATCAGTTGGGAATTGTGATGGGGAATTTAATTTATTATTATATACCGTATTTATTTATTGTTTTAACAAACGGAATATATTTTTAATTTTTGTCCTTCAAATATTTATTATACTTTTTTTAGATTGGCTTCAGTTTGTGATACGTAAATATAGTGGACCAGTAAAATACATGATGTTCTTAAGCAGGCAAAACTGAGAAAAGTTTTTAATATATTTATGAATGGAATATCGTTTTAATTAAAATTGTAGGCTGTCAAAAGCTTTTAGAATAAAAAAAACCAAATTGTAATGAGTAGAATTTTACTTTGAATAATTTAATCTTAATTTTTAATTATGACATGTGCTTTTTATTTAAACAAAAATAAAAATTTGTAAAATTGAAGAGAATAAGAAATAAAGAAGAATCGGATTCACACCCAATATTATATATTATATATCATATAGTAAAAATATATTGCAGTTTCAAATTTGTGCTAATTGAACTTTGAAAATTGCTCTTTTGGTTGTGGGGCTTGCGCCTAATAATACAAAAACATGATCACATCTAAGAGTTTTTAACATATTTGATGACTCGATGACAAGTCATGGACAAAACGAAAGAAAGCAAGATTAAGATGATTTGAACATGGAAAGAGGAGATGTTTAGATGTTCTAGTGAGGAAATATGAGTAGTTGGATATCATGGATACGAAGAAAGAAAAATATAAATCGAAAAAGTATTGAAAAGAGGTGATTAAATAAAAAATGAGACAATTTAAAGAGGACATGGCATTAAACAAAAGGATAAAGCCACGTATTAGGGTACAAGGTAAGTAGGTATATATGGAGCATTGTTTTGATTTTTGAGGGGGTTAACTGTTTTCCTATAGTGTTTTATTTTTTATCCCATCATCATATATATGTTGTTAGTTGTTTATTGTGTTCAGGTTATCTTACTATTTTATGGTTGTTACTGTTTCGTTATTAGTTGCTTTGTTTCTCCATTGTCGTTTACCTTTTCATTATTTTGATATGTTATACTCGAGTCGAGGGTCCTTCGAAAACAATCTCTTTATCTTCATGAGGTAGAAGTATGATCTGCATATACTTTATCCTATCCAGACTCCACTTATAAATTCCATTGAATATATAGATGTGTGTTTACTGAATATTATTTTGGTGGACGGTTATATATCGGATATAAAGTTTGATATGATTATGGAAATTCCTATTGGAAAAGGGTAAAGTAATTAGCTACTTTTTTATGACTGACCAAATTCTTGGAGCCTTTTTTTTATTGAAAAATTAGTGTGTATCTTAAGAAGAAAAAACATAAAAGGAAGCCAACAAAGAGACATAAGTAGGCGTGGATGATGATTATTCCACAAAGTGTAAATTATCAAAAGCCGAAATAATTATGTAATTTATGTGATATTATACATTATTATATTTTGAGAGAATTATAATTCATAGTTATAATTAGATTTTATAGTAATTATCTCTCTCCTCTCTTCCTCGTCCTCGCTCTCCTCTCTTTATACTCGCGTTCACCTCTCTACTCTCTCTTTGTCTTCTCTTGCTCACCTCTCTTTTCACTCTTTGAATCTCGCTTGCCTCATTTTTCCTACTAACATATAATTATAAATCGTAATCAAGTAAACTATAATTAAGAAGCCTAATTATTTATATTTGAAATTTCCTCAAAAAAGAAATTAAAGCTGGATTCGATTCTATGTAGGGGTGTGTTTAGAGTCTATTGTATGAGAAGGAATCTGAGGTAAACTTACTATAATTTTTAATTTATTTTTGAAGTTATGTGATAACAAACGAAGAGTGTATTTTTTATGATAAATTCGTAAATTTATATATACATATGTGCAACACATCCTTAGTAAAATATTATTAGCTATTTTTACCTTTTAAAATTAGATTTCACTCTAATATTTAAAACTTGAAAATTCGTTGAAATATAGCTATGAGCAATTTAATTAAGTCAACAATATCCTATAATATTTATTACCAAATCAACTTCACACTTTAATCAGGGCGGACTCACACCTTTAGGAAGGGTGAACATATACCCACTCTTTTGGAAAAAATCATGTATATATATATTTAAGTAAATGACAAAAACTATGATATAATTAGTAGTGCATCCATGAAGAGCACAAGAGTGCCCTTATGCTACTGGTACAAGCTAGATCAACCACTCATGAGACTATGGTTTGAATCTAAGCTCATATTTAAGCTAAGACAATATTGATGCACCCGAAGTCTTCAAATCATGAGTTCACCTCTAACTTTAATCACACACAAAAGTAAATGGTACACTAAACTAATACTACTACTATATAAAAAATGATAGTTACATTTTATGCAAAAAAAGATAAAATGAAAATTCAAAACAGAAGAGGAATGTATTCCAATAAGTGTAGGGGTCACAAACCTTCTTCCCCCACGCTTATCCTTCTAAAAATAAAGTTCTACTACCCCTCTCTCTCCCTCTCTTTTTTCTTTCGTGATAACGGTGTCTGAGTTAGTTTTTGTGGCAAATTTTCACACATTTTGAACTTTATGATATATATGTCATCTTCCATCATTAATAGTTAGATATCCGGTAATTATATATTCATCAAGGTTAGGATAAATCGAAAGAATCACTAGTGTTTTTGTCTTTACTGACATTTCAACCTGAAACTTCATGTTCTCAACCACTTCATTGACTATTAGATCACATCATCGATTATATAACTATATTCGCCAAGGCTAGAACATATGAAAAGAATCACTAGTATTTTTTTTATCTCTGCGGACATTTCAATCTGAAATCTCATGCTCTCAACCACTTCATTGACTATTAGCACACACTGCCGTCAACCAGATAACTATATTTAGCAAGATAATGACATATGGAAAGAATCACTAGTATTTTTGTCCCCACTGATATTTCAACCTGAAACTCCCAACTACTTCATTGACAATGTCGACCAGATAACTATATAATCTTTATATTCATCAAGATTATGACGGATGGAAAGAATCACTAATATTGACATTCAACTTGAAACCTCATGCTCTCAACCACTTCATTAATTAACTATGTCAACCAAATAACTATATTAATCAAGATTATGACGGATGAAAAGACTCACTAGTATTTTCATCTCCACTAACATTTCAACTAGAAACCTCATGTTCTCAACTACTTCATTGACCACTGAGCCAAACCGTCGATCGATTATCTCTATTTTTGTATATTATATTCTCTCTATTTCTTGTTACTCTGTATTCTTCACACACATCATGGAATGAAAAAGAAAAAAAAAAAAGCATATGAATGACGCATTTCCAGCTATGAATGAACAGTACCTCCTCTCTTCTTCTTCTTTTTTTTAAGTATATATTAATTTAGTAGTTGACATAAAATAGCATGGAAGAGAGATAAAAGGGGTCCTCTAAAATTATGCCCCAAAGCAGAAGCCAAAGTCTACTTTGATTGCACAAAGAATCCACAGAACCCAAAATCACACACACAAAAAAGAAGAAAAAGATAGCAAAACACACACACACATATACACAGTAGAATTTTAAGTTGAAGATGTATACATAAATCCAATCAGGTAATCTTTTTTTGCATTCTAATTTTGTAAGCATGATAAAGAGATCTAATTGAATTATTGGGATTGAAATTAATACAAAATTTGTTTTTGAGTTTCTGGGTGTTTTTTTATCTGAAATTAGAGATCTGGGTCGGTGAAGTATGCATTTTTTATCCAAAGTTTCAGTTTTTATAGCAATTTTTGGGTGTTTTTGATTCTGGGTATCTGCTATTTTTTGGTGAATTTTGATTAACCCATTTACTGAATTTTCATGTATTGGAAAACTGTATCTTTGTGGAATTCACTTATCTTTTGATTTAAAGCTTCAATTTTTATGGTGTTTTATATTTCAAGTATGTAATTTCTGGTGAATTTAGTTGTTTACTGATACTCTTCAGTTGTTGTTTGTTCTTGCATGTTCATTTGATTTAAAATTTTCAGGTTTTGAGGTGTTTCTAGTTCTGTGTATGTAGATTGGCTTCTGCAGTTATGATGTGTATTGAAGAATCAAGTAAATCTGAATTGTACCTTAAATGAGTGTGTGGTTGTAAATTTGCTTTTATTCTTTGTATTTGTGTAATCTGGATTGGCTTTATTCATTATATGATACTGGAATTGCTTTATTTTGTGATCGAATTGATGTCAATGGAAAAGAGTAGTTAGAGATTGATTTCCTTTCTTGTGCTTTGATGAGGGAGAATTTTGTTGTTTGGTTGCTTAGAATTCAATAGGTTTCCGTCTTTGTTTTGATGGATTCTTATTGGGAATTCTGTTGGTTAGGTTGAATCTTGTGCTTTGATGAGGGAGAATTTTGTTGTTTGGTTGCTTAGAATTCAATAAGTTTCTGTCTATGTTTTGATGAATTCTTATTGGGAATTCTATTGGTTAGGTTGAACCTGGACGACATGTTGGAAGATCGGTCTTGTTTGGTTCCGAGGGATTTCACAAGAGAAAGCAACAACTGGTCGGCCTGCATGAATTACAGCCTCGATATGATTGAAGTTCAGCATGGTAAAAGGCCATTGGAAAATAATCAGGAGGATGAAGTTGTGCAACGCAAGTTGCCAAAGCTATCTGATGCTCGTGATGGAGAAGAAGTCGTTCTAGCGTCACCAGATGACCAAGCTGGTGACCAGCGTCATGATGAAGATACCAGTTCTCTTATTCCATCCATTGGCCGAGACAACTCTGTTAGCTCTCTCATTCCTTGCTCCAGGTCTGATTATGGTGCTATTGCATCTTTAAATCGTAGCTTCCGCTCGTTAATTAGGAGTGGGGAGCTTTATAGACTGCGGCGTCAACAAGGCGTGGTTGAGCATTGGGTTTATTTTTCTTGCCATCTACGTCAATGGGAAGCTTTTGACCCCATTCGTTGCCGTTGGATGCATCTACCATCAATGAATTTCAATGAATGTTTTGTGTTCTCAGACAAGGAGTCTTTAGCAGTTGGCACTGAGCTGCTTGTGTTTGGAAAGGAAATTTTGTCGCATGTCATTTATCGTTATAGTATACTGACAAACAGTTGGTCATCTGGAATGGAAATGAATGCACCAAGGTGTTTGTTTGGCTCTGCCAGCTCTGGGGAGATTGCCATTCTAGCTGGTGGTTGTGACTCACAGGGCAATATCCTCAGCTCAGCAGAACTTTACAATTCAGAGACTGGAACGTGGAAGACCTTACCAAGCATGAACAAGCGGCGTAAGATGTGTTCTGCGGTATTTATGGACAACAAGTTTTATGTAATTGGAGGCATTGGAGGTACAGAGTCGTCAAACGCGCTACTGACTTGTGGAGAGGAATATGATTTGAAAACAGAAAAATGGACTGAAATTTCGAGCATGTCTCCTGTCCGAGCTAGGGGTGATATGCCTGCTACTTCAGAAGCACCTCCTTTGGTTGCAGTTGTAAATAATGATTTGTATGCTGCTGATTATGCTGACATGGAGGTGAGGAAGTATGACAAGCAAAATAAAATATGGGCTACTATAGGAAGATTGCCCGAAAGAGCAGCTTCGATGAATGGTTGGGGCTTGGCTTTTCGAGCTTGTGGTGATAGGCTAATTGTAATCGGAGGGCCTAGAACCATGGGTGAAGGGCATATCGAAGTTAATTCATGGGTTCCTAGTGAAGGACCGCCTCAGTGGAACTTGCTTGGACGAAAGCGATCTGGTAGCTTTGTGTATAATTGTGCTGTCATGGGTTGCTGACATATATGATTTTTGCAAGTAGATACAGAATTGGGAATTCTTGCCAATTGGTAATTTATCCCAACCTTTTCGTTTTTGAATCCTTATGTTTTTATCTTATCAGATTACCAAACTATACCCAATATTCAACAGAATTACCTTCTTTAGAAGGTCGATCTTGAGTACGACTTTTATCATCTCCCATTTTCATTTGCATAAAACTCCAAAGGCGCCGCAGAGGTAAAATATTAACTTGAAGATGGGAGCAATACAGTGATAGATTTTGGTTCTGCTGTGATCCTTATTTTTCTTGACATTGTTGAGGAAGAAAAATAAGGTTTTGTAGTGATGTTCATTTGACATCTTGTTTTATGTACCAAATACATTTATTCTTGTTGACAGACTACAAATTGAGACATTATTGATACCTTTAGAATACCTCTCTACTTTCAGTTTAAATTTGTGTTATTTTGAGCTTTATATTGTTGTTATCGATCTGAAGGTCATTCAGAAACAACCTTTCTACCTTCAAGATTCATGAGGTAGTGGTAAGGTCTGTATACTCTCCATCCTCCAAATTTCACTTGATATGTTGTTGTTTGAGCTTTATTCATTTTATTGTGATACATATATAGTGAAAGCTGATTTAACTCTCCAAAAATGGTGGACTGTATACTTACTTATTTCTCCATCTAAGTAAGGGGGTGAAGTTTATAGCTAGTCGAAAAGTGATAAAGAAGGGTTTATTCATGCTACGTCAGTCGTATGCTTAACACATGCAAGTTGATCAGTTCACCCTTTAGAAATAGGTTAAGAAAGTCATCGGTTTAAATATGAGGAAGGATTTTTTTTTTGGTATGCCACTCCGGCAAAGGAGCGAGAACAAATTTTAACCTATTATGTCACTTTTTTTTCTTTGGAGGCTTCTCTTTCAAGGCAATTTTTTCGGGGCATCTCGTTGTTCCATTCGATTGATCGATTCAAAGTTCCAAATCGGAGCCCAAGTCCATACTTTTGACTAAGAAAAGTGGAAGTTCCTACTATGGAAACATTGGTATACAATCTTTTCGAATTAGAGAGTAGAGTATGAATCTAAAATCAATAAGAAAGAAAGTCATCAAGCAAAATAGTAATTGTCGAGTGTAGGTCTCCCATTCTATTACTCGGAGTTAGAACAATGTGTACATGTGTTAAGACTGTGGATTCTCCAAAAAAAATATTGTCCTACTCGTGTTGGATTCTCTAAACTAATTCAATAACTACTATTATGCCTTTAGTCCCAAAAAAGTTGGGATCGCCTATATAAACGCTTATTAACCATTTTACTACATCTAAACTCATGACATACCAATGTTACGTAAATACAAATCAAAAGTAATACAAGTTCTTTATATTTTTCAAACCGATTAAATCTCTTAAAGGTTCAACCATCCCTCAAAAGCATATAGGACCTCCATTAAATGTCAAAATATACGTATAAATAAAATTGATAAATTCAGTCCATATTTATTTTAAAAAATCAAGTCGTTTAACTTAAATGGACAAATATGGATATCCATATTTCCAATTGTTGAGCCCATTCATCACAACCTTATATGAGTCAAATATTCAGTTAAATTAAATAATCATTTTACCATAAAATAGAGCTCTTATACTAAATAATAATGATAACTTATGTATAACAATATTTAATAATAACATCAAAAAACTACTATAAATATCAGTCCCAAACTTGATGAGCTGTATTAATATATCAAATATAAAAATATTACGTATTAAACTTGTGTATTTGATATGATAAGTTCCAAAAAAATCTTTCTTAAAAGGAAATTTTATAATAATATTATAGATAAAGTTTCTCATTTTGAGTTTATTTTTTATTGATCAATCAAACTAAAATCGTTGCAAGTTTTAGAATTTACTACACATAACCTTAATGTTTATGCATTTAATAAACTATTAAACAATAAAATGAGACCAAGGGAGTAAGTAACTAATTATATCTTCATTTTGTAAAATAACAACTAATTTAGACTAACTATTTATAATATAAAAACACAACAACTAAAATAAATGGACCTAAACTAATTGTCACTTATCCAATTTTCTTTACAAGAAAATATAAAATATAATTTTCTTAGGGACTTCTAATAAAAAACATTTTCTTCCATTAAAATACTTTCAAATACTTTTTTGTTTAACAGATAATATGACCTAATTATTTTTCCTAATTTGGAGACAAAGTAATTAGTCAAGACTTTGAAATTAAATAAAAAAATTTTATTGAGTATCTTTCCTTGTATGAAAATAGGTATGATCTTAATATTTAGGGCTTTAAAATTTATTTTATTTAAAATTCCTTTTTGGGATTGTCTAATAGGATTATATTTCCTTTTGATCTTTATTTTATTATTAGAGCTATAAATTCTAATTAAGATTTTCCATATGTACTAAAATATAGTTGTAATAGAACATGGGAGAAAGAAAAACTATTTTGTAATTTGATCTTCATTGAACTTCTTTTAAGAATAAGAAAGGTCTTGATGAAATATTGTTCACTTTTTTAATACAGTTAAAATGAAATTTCACACTAAACAAAATAGTTATTAATTATTTTTTTAATATTTAGGAAATTAAAATCAAATGAAAATTTTACTAAGCCTTTTCATATACGAAGTAGGTAATAATTTAAAATTTTCTTATTTGAGTTGTGTAATAGAAATATAATTCTTTTTTATCATAATTTTATTTTCATTAGTTAAAATTCAATTAAAATTTACCCTATATACTATCATTATAATTATAATAGAACATGTTAGAAAAGAAAAGTATTCTATAACTTGATCACCATTAAACTTATATTTAAGTAACATCTTTTAAAGATCAAAGCGTTTTAATTTTTTTTGCATAGCAAATTTTATTATTCTAATTTCAATTTAAGCCTTTTTCCCAACATTGTTGTGATTTTTTTTTTTGTGTGCGCGCTTTCTTTACTTCTTTTTTTAGTACTGTACTTTTTAATCACGTAATGCATGAAACTATAATATGATTGATGAAAAAGTCCAACCTAAGTAAATATTATTTTTGACTAATTTCTTTGTTGGTTACATTATACTTGCATTAGATTTTTTAATTTTGAAGTCAAGTATGCATAATTCACTTTGACATTTCAATTATAGCATATGAATTATTTTAAATAATATTGTGATTAAGAATAACAAATACTATAGTCTACATCCACTAATGGAATGTACAAATGCACCACTGATGGAACCTTGCTAGTCAAAACCTTGGTAAGTTCATCAATGGTGATGACCAGAGCTCCGATGCATGGCAATGGAGACGAAGAGTTCAAGCTTCAACACTCTCTCCATCTCCCTCTCCTCTAGAAGACCCCGTCTTTCCTATTTTTCTTCAAGATTCACTCATAACTATTCTCTACGTCACTAATACATGTATAACGACCCCTTAAGAGGGTAAAATTCTCAAGAAAATCATATGGTAAGACAGATTTGGAAGGGCAGATTTAGTCAAAACTCTTAAAACACTGCAAAATCCAAAATTAGAAACTTCTGTTTAATATTTCTTTACTACTACATGAAGATAAACCACAAATAGCAGAAAAATAAGATAGGCCAGTACTACAAGCCAAATAAACCAAACACTAAGATAGTTGATCATTCTTCATCCTCTTCATCACCATCACCACCAGCAGCCTTCTTGGCAGCAGACTTTTGGTTCTTTCGCTTCACTCTTCCAGGACGGCCACCACCAAACGGACTAGTGAGAGAGAAGTCAATGTGCTTCTGGGAGTCCACCCTCACCATAAAAGAAGCAACATTCACCACCTGCCTTCCGACTCTGCAACGCAAAGATATTGTGAATCAGAACTGAGAGATCCGAATACCCGGGCACCAAATAAAAAGTAGGTATGTTACTACCCTGGGGATTCTGTATATATGTGATTCTGCTTGGTCTAAACAAAACTAGTGCTATATGCAGGCAGACTTCTTCCTTCTGATAAATATTTAAAGGAAATGAATAATAATGCAGCAGATATTATTTTCATGCCATGTCTAGTATGTTGTCATAAACTCACTACATTTAATAAAATCCTATTTGCACGGAAATGGCAATAGTAGTATAAAGTGCGTTTGAAAATAACTCCGGAATAAAAATAAAGTGTTCCTTTCCCGGCTAATGATTGACGAAAAAAGAAAATTTTGATTGATGAAATGAAACAATCTTCATAACATGGAACTTTGATCTACTAGACAATGCCAGATAAAAAACTTGTCTTTAATTGTTGATGGATCTTTGTAGCATTATAGGCTCGTCTAAACATTTGGTGTAAAATCAACGCCAATAATTCAGGAAGATTTATAAAAATAAGAAGTGGTTGAACCCAAAAATGCTATATTGGTAAATTGTGTTCTTCACAAATCCAGCAGAGATATATGCACAGCAGTGGGAAAAATTGATAAACAACAAAAACAAGCAAGACTGAAATTATTTATTTCCATTTTGCCAATAAAGGAACTATTTGTACCTGATATGCCTTTGCCTGATGAGCACTCTGGCATGATGAATTGACTTAGCCATGCCAGTCTTGAAGACAAGTGTTTGGAGACGACGCTCAAGAAAGTTCTCCACGGTGAGTGCCAAGACATAATCAAGCTTGTTTTGGCTCTCATCCAACAATCCATACCTGTTCATCCTCCTCAAGAGAGCTTCACCTTCAAAAATACGACGTGGATCCTTCTCATCCAATGTCAGAAGCATTCTAGCAGCATTCCTGATACGGCTCAAAGCATACTGAACTCTCCAAAGCTCCCTCTTGCACCTTAGTCCATACTCTCCTACAAGCTTCAATTCTGCATCCAATCGCTCCTTCTCGTAGGGCCTTCGTGGCTTCTTAAAGGTCTTCCCATCTGAATTACATATCACAATTATGTAAGATAGACTTAATTACCATGTGAATATACTATACACAGCCTGAATTTTGAGCTAAGCATATCACAGCAAAGTTGAAAAATACAGACTATTAGACATAAAGACCAATTAATGTTAGGTCAGTGCGTATAACAGATGTCATCAATCAATCAACCAATGACTAAATCACACATCAGATGTTGTCAACTAAACAACCCGAAAAATGCTACTCCCTCCGTTACAATTCATGAGACATACTTCCCTTTTCAGGCCATACCAAAAAAAAAATGTCCCCTTTCTGAAGTTAAATTCAACTCAACTTAAAAATCCATCTTTACACTTACACTTAATAAAATGATTTTTAGTCACACCAAACATCTACGGTTCATTTTAGAACACAAATTTCAAAAGTCTTCCAACTTTTTCATAATTTTCATGTCCAGTCCAAACCATGTCACATAAATTGGGACGAATGAAGCACATAATATAACTATAAGGTAAATAAGGAGTCTCTCAAAACACAGAGGTTCCATAACCTCCCTTTTAGCCCAATGGTAACATAAAAGTCCTCAATCGCATTAAAAAAACGAAGAATGAAAAGTGACCCAATTTCAAATCCGAGCAACACAATTGAAATTTACATTCCAAACCAACTGATCATACAGTTATAACCTTCAAGGTTCTCCATTAATGAAACAAATAAACTAATACAAACCAGTACAATTACCAGCTACCCAAATCTAAACAATGGTGCAATTAGCTAAAAAAACTAAAACTTTACAATAAAACCACACTATTAGCGACATAAATTGATCTCAAATGCTGCATACATCCATATTCCTACTAAATTCCCCCCAAAAAATCACTATTTTGCGTATAATCAAAGAGATACACAATGAGAGATTAGACATAAAGGAGAAAAAAATACTCACAGTTGCGATAAAAAGAGACGTGCACCATGTTTGTTCGTCTCCTTCAATGTACAGCGATCGCAGAGAAGGTAAAGGGACTACTATATACTCATCAAACCCTAATAGGCCTTTAATGGATTCTAAAAAAATTGGGCCCAAACTTTGTTTGGGTAGTAAACATAATTTTTGACCCAAAAGTTGGACTCATGGGTCAATATACTCTCGAATTCGTATTCACACGTATTTTATTTGGACATTGCTATTTAACATATATTTTTTTTTTACGAAGGCATGTTATTTTGTTGTCTCCATTTAATCTTATACCTATCGGAAATAAAATATTCAATGGATAATATTCAGTATAATACTAGTATTTAGTGAAGATTTTTCGTTTTTAAAAAGGAATAGATCACTCATTCAAAAGATAAGAGCAAGAGTTTAAGCTTTCATATCTGAATTCTCGAGTGTATATGCTTTGATTCTTCAATAAGTGAGAAAATTTGTTGGAAAAAAAATCAAAAACAATTAGAATTTTTGAAATTTTTATTGAAGACAATTTAAATTTTTGAGAGAAAAGAAGAGAGACTTCAAATAAAATTTAAATTTATGGAAGAGTAAGTTGAACGAGTATAAGTCTCTCGTATATCGCAATTACAAATCTCACATTGAAATTGTGATATATGAGATTTTACTGTACGCGTTTGCGAACTACAAGTCATAATTGCGACATCTGCATCTTATTGGTCTGGCAATATTTCAATCATGTCCTTTCCAAAAAAAATAAGTTCTTCTCACATTTAGTAGATAAATTCTATATTAAAAGATATTATTAAATAAATAAAATACATAACATATTTTAAAGATTGATGGGTTGCTTCTCAACAAACGTTTGATTTAATGTTATAACACAATGCGGGGTACTTTATCGTTTTCCCTTGAGCAACATAATGAGGTTTACTTTTGTTCTCATAAAATCGTAGGAGACGATATGTACACGAACGTGCCAAATGTCACTTACCTTGCTCTTGTCTTTTCTTTTTGAAGATCCACTTAAATTCATAAGGATGAAATTGTGTATCACTATACAAATCTAATGTAGAAAAATGCTTGAAGTGCGATTTCAAGAATTCAATTTGCAATTTATACTTGAGTTCGACATCCTCAACTTCCTTTACCATGACTACTTTTTCATCCTCACATTTTTCGTCACGAGTAACAATAAGTTTGATTTACTAGTTGTGTTTTTTGCTATCTTCCCATAGTTCTTCATAATATATTATAAGATGTTGTCTCTATCTATCTCCACAACAAACTCTTGCTCCCACAATTTTGAATTATTTTGTAATGTCGTCAAACGTGACATTGCTCATTCTTTTTGCCTTTTCATCTTCCTCCGATACAATTTGATCGGTGCGATTTATCTTTATTTTCACAAAATTATTCACTTTCATAATTTTTGAATTAATATTTGATGTCGTAAGACCCGACATCTTTTTTCTCAGTTTTGCTTACTATTGCATTTGTCAAACTCAAAAATACAACTTACAAATTAGTTACGATTAATAGTCAAGAGGTGAAATAATATTCGCAAAATACTGTAATATTCGCTTTAATCTTCATAAATTCAAACAATTCAGATTCACACTTTATTAAATGAAAGTAAATTTAACTTAAATTATATGTTACAAATAAAAAATCGTCAATAAAAACAATTGTTTACAAGAAAACTAATCATAATTTTTTTAAAAAAAGAAGAAGAAGAAGAAGAAGAAGAAGTTATCCAATTAAATAATACTAAAACAAATTGTTCCCATTTTTAATAAATGCACAAATATAAGAACGTTCTAATAACAATAAGAACAATCGATCAAATTCTAGGGTTCCAAATTTCCAATTAGGTCTTCTAATCTCAAAATTCACTGAGAGTCCGAGATTCAGAGAGAGTTCTGCCGCCGGTTGACGCCTGTCGCTGCTCGTCTTCAGGTAAGTTCCGTCTTCCTCGTCTAGTTGTTGTCATATACCAGAAAATTGCTGATAAGCTTCTCTGTTCGCCTGTTATGTGATGTATTTAGTGAGATGAGATTAGCTGTTGAAGTTAAATTTTTCATGAGAAGAGAGAGATTTTGTGTTCATATCTGTCATTTGTTTAGATCTTTTCAGTTACGTGACGTATTTAAAGAGCTGACATTAGCTGCTGAAGTTCCATTTTTTCATTAGAAGTGAGATTCATATTTGTAAATTTGTTGAGATCTTTTCAGTTATCTGATGAATTTAAAGAGCTCTTGAAGTAACGTTTTCATGGGGCTTACCCGAGGGAAAAATTATGAAGATATGAATAAGCTTCTTTTTTTTTCCCTTCAATCATTCGTTCTCAATGCCATGTGCCACAAATGAATTGTTTTTTTTTTGAAAATGAAATTCGCTGCAACTTGCAGGAATAGAAATGTTTGGCACCACAACAATATTGCCCCTTCCGGCTCCCCCGTTGGATGGGAATCTGGGACCAATACCTCCAGCTCAGGTGGTAGAGGAACCAGAGGATGATACCATGGAAGAGAATGAAGAGGACAACAATAGAGCCAACAAGGTTCCAACATCTGTTGCTACACATACGAGAACTATTGGTATCATTTACCCTCCTCCAGATATTAGAAGTATTGTTGATAAAACTTCGCAGTTTGTTGCGAAGAATGGTCCGGAATTTGAGAAGAGAATTGTTCTAAATAACGCTGGCAATGCAAAATTTAACTTCTTGAATGCCTCTGATCCTTACCATGCCTATTATCAGCACCGTTTGGCTGATGCTCGCGCACAGAATCAGGCTTCTGGAGAGCAGCCTACTCAGCCAGATGACAATGAAGCAGTCCCTGCTCCTCCTACCGCTGATGGTGCTGAGGCAACTGCTAAACCTGATCCATCAGCTCCGTTTAGACCTGTCAGAAAGGTTCTCGAGCCACCTGAGGCAGAGCAATATACTGTAAGACTCCCTGAAGGGATCACAGGTGAAGAACTGGATATTATTAAGCTTACAGCACAATTTGTGGCCAGAAATGGGAAGTCTTTCTTAACAGGGTTAACAAGCAGGGAGATTAATAATCCCCAATTTCATTTTCTAAAGCCTACTCACAGCATGTTCATGTTTTTTACTTCACTTGCGGATGCGTATTCAAAAGTTCTGATGCCTCCCAAAGGCTTGACGGATAAGCTGCAGAAGAGTGCTGCTGACATGACAACAGTCCTAGAGCGATGTCTGCATCGGTTGGAATGGGAAAGGTCACAGGAGCAGGCTAGACAAAAAGCTGAAGATGAGATAGAACAGGAGAGGGTGCAGATGGCTATGATTGATTGGCATGATTTTGTTGTTGTTGAGACTATAGATTTTGCTGATGACGAGGATCAGGATTTACCTCCACCTATGACCCTCGAGGAGGTTATAAGGAGGAGCAAGATGCCTACATTGGAGGAAGAAGAGTATGTTGAGCCTGGAAAAGAGGTGGAAATGGAGATGGATGAAGAAGAGGTGCAGCTAGTTGAAGAAGGTATGCGAGCTGCGACTCTTGAAGAGAATGGTGGTATCAGGAGTGCTGAAGCCATGGCAATTCCAGTGGAACAGGACCCACCAATGCGGATTGTGAAGAACTGGAAGAGGCCTGAAGAGAGGATCCTGGCAGAAAGGGACCCAACTAAGTATGTTGTCTCTCCTATAACCGGTGAGCTAATACCTATTAATGAGATGTCTGAACATATGAGGATCTCTCTCATTGATCCAAAGTATAAGGAACAGAAGGACAGGATGTTTGCGAAGATTAAGGAGACGACTCTTGCGCAGGATGATGAGATTTCTAGGAACATTGTTGGACTTGCAAGAACCCGTCCGGATATATTTGGTACCACGGAAGAAGAAGTTTCAAATGCGGTCAAGGCTGAGATTGAGAAAAAGACGGAAGAGCCGAAGCAAGTCATATGGGATGGTCACACAGGTAGCATTGGTCGCACTGCGAACCAGGCAATGTCTCAGAACAGTGATGAACAGAATGATGCTGCAAATGATGCAAGAAACTTTCCTGGACCGCAGGCTCCTCCACCTCCCAGACCCGGTTTTCCATCTATTAGGCCACTACCTCCACCACCTGGGCTTGCACTGAATATTCCTAGGCCTCCTAATACAGTCCAGTATTCTGCTCCTGGGGTTGCTGCTCCGCCTCCACCTCGACCTCCTATGGTTAACATGATTCCTCAGGTTCGGCCCCCACCTCCTCCCATGCCACAGATGCCAGGTCAGCAAAATCTCATGGTGAATCGCCCTCCAATGCCTCCATCGATGGGTATGAATTCTCATAGCCTTCCAATTCCACCACCTCCTGGATCACAGTTTACACCTTTGGGAGCACCTCGACCCTTTGTTCCCCACCCGATGTCCCAGCCCGGAATGTCTATGGTCCCGCCGCCTCCTATGCCCCAAGGAATGCCGCCACCCCCTCCACCTGAGGAAGCCCCTCCTCTCCCTGAAGAGCCAGAGCCGAAGAGGCAAAAGCTTGATGAGTCTATTCTCATTCCTGAAGACCAGTTCTTGGCTCAGCACTCGGTATGGATAGCTTTTTTTTTCCCCCAACTTTTACATAATTGTCTGGGTCTCTCTGTGAATTTTGCTTAGTACCTCATTTTTCTTACATCCATGGAAATTTTGTTGCCTGCTGGGGTTGTATTGCAGGGACCTGCAAGGATCAATGTATCTGTGCCGAATACTGATGAAGGGAATCTCAAAGGACAGGTTCTGGAAATCACAGTGCAATCTCTGTCCGAAACCATTGCCAGTCTAAAAGAGAAGATTTCTGGGGAGATCCAGCTGCCCGCGAACAAACAAAAACTGAGTGGAAAGGCTGGTTTTCTCAAGGACAACTTGTCTCTTGCGTACTATAATGTTGCATCTGGAGAAACACTCGGTCTCTCACTAAGAGAACGTGGTGGGAGAAAGAGATGAATGGGGAGTTATTTGCATGGCCTTCAAAGGTTTATTTTGCTACTGTTCGGCATATCTAATCCTTGTTATAAATTTTAAGAATTCTACATACTTGTTTCATGTTATTTGGGAGATTATACTGGTCGTGTACTTTAGTTTTTCTTTCTGCAATTTAATCAACTTTATTTTTCAAGCTGATGGCTGAGTATCTACTACAGATTTTGGCATGTTGGTGATCATCCATGAGGACAACAGGAAGTTTACTAGTTCTATGTCTATAAAGATGCCATGACTGTGGGTTCACGGGTTGTGTTTATGTTACTAATTTGTGTTTGTCTCACCGCGTGCAGTTGCTCCACCCTAACTACAGCTCAGTTGTTATTTTGTTGTATCTTCCGAGTCCAAGGCACATTCTGGAATTAGAACTTTTCTGATGTCTTCTTGGCAAACATTCCTTATAGTTTTGGAAGTTTCCCTTAGCAATTAATAACTCAAATTCTTCTGTGGACTTTAGGAGCTATTTCTGTAGAAGATGTGCTTGTCGTGGTGGGAGACGCTTGTCCCAAGCAACACCTGCCTCTTTTGTGGTGCGTTTTTGGGGCACTTGAGTCTTGAGTCTCTATGTTCAAGTTATATGTAGCTTCATTCTTTTTTTTGACAATGGTAACTGTTATATGTAGCTTCATTCTTTTCGTTTGTTTTGATGGAGTCTGCTGTGTGGGAGGAGTGACTAAGGTTTCTCTGATGTGCCTTTATTTTATCAACACAGCTTTATACCCCTGTTAGGAGTTGTGATGTATGCTGCATTTGTTGGTTGTGTTGCGAGGTCCTATCTCGATAACAAAAGCAGGTAGAGTTATTGCTCTTTTCACTGGTGTGTTCATTTTAGTGTTTGATGAGATCCTGTTGACAGATATCAAGATTCAACACTTCACTTTTTGCAGGCTTTCGAAGGAAGTTGCAGACTATTGATACGTCTTTCTTATGTAATCGTTGGGAATTCGTTATATTCTGGCAGATAATGTGCCATCTTAGTATTCTTCTGCTATGATTCTTAAAAAGGAATTGGTTGATCAGTTAATATATGTTTATGCTTTTGTGCATGATATTAGTACTAGTGACATATACAACAATATTCATCAAAAACAACATTATTTATTCCACATGCTAGCTAGAACTAGCCAATTATTCATCACACTAACACACATACTTATAATGTGTATGGACATTGACATTATATTATTTATTATTCCACATGCTAGCTAGTTGCAAATTATTCATCACACAAACACAGTTACTTCTAATGTTTGTGTGTGTGTATATATATATATATACACACACTATTTCTGGAGAAGGTGAGCCTCTACATCCTTGGTCATGTCAAGGATATTACGGAAGTGAATGATGGGTTCTGGGGTGTCTTCAGTTTTCTTTTCGTATTCAATTGTCCAAGTAGTCCATTGGTGGTCACAAGATGTTGTATAATCAAAGTAATTATACAACTCTAATAAGTCTCCTTCAATAATTTTCCATTTGATCAATTTCTTGTGAGGATCGATGGCTTCAATTAATTGCTTCATATACTTATGTTGTCCGGCTATAATCATTAGAAACAGAAAATACAAGATATCGTTATCACTAGTTCAACTGTTCAATACCTTATGAAAGATTTAAACATTTACAAAATATTATTTGGTGAGAAAATAATATTTGTGATGTTATTAGTACTTTGATGAATTTTTTTTATTACTAATGATTAGAAGTAATGTTTAAGTGTTAGTAGGAGCCAATAGAAAAAAATGTAAAAGTTAAAATAATTTTAATTAAAAGTTTCTTCCACCCATAAGCGAAAGAAGTTATATTCCTTTTATGAAAATTAAAGGATATACTTGTACTATATTTATGAAAATTAAACACCATCGATTTTTTTTTTCATGAAGATTATTTTCTTAAAAATTAACTTTCTTATTAGTTATTATCAAATACTCCAAATAGAGAAAATTTATGCAAGTAAATCATATTGAGAGAGAGAGATAGAGTACCAAAAAAATGTTTGTTACCTTCGATATATTTCCAACTAACAATCGAACCAGTTTTTACGATTTCACCTTCATGAATCTCAAAATGGCCGATAGTCCTAGGACTTATATTGGGTACCTGATGAGTATTGGTGTGAAAAATATCAAAAAACGAGCCCCCTCCACAATTCATCTCTATTGAAGCAATTAACTTACCTTTCAAACCCATATTTTCTACTTCTTAAGAATATCAATACGTTGTGAAAAAAGTGGTGAGAAAATATTTAGAACTTGTAGTCTTTATATAGATTTCAATTAGATGTGAAATGCTAGAAAGTATCAAACATTTTCCACCACATATCTACGAGTTAATAATTTTGCACCCTCAATGTATCATCATTTTAGCTATTCACACCTTCACCTATTTTTTTAAAAATAATTTATTACCTAACCTTTTACTGTTATAGCAAAATTAACTTTAAAAAAACTTACAATGTATCATACATATTCCTTCAAAGTGTTTAATGTGAAACTTACAATGTTGTATGATAGAATAAACAAATATTTTTATAAGAACAAATAATTGTCAAAGGTGAAATTAGAAATTTTATTAAAAATGTTCAAAATTTAAATATATATAAACATAATTTTTAACTTATGTACATAATATAATTTTTTATAAATATAACATAGTTTTCATTGAATAGTGTTTAATAACCACCTTCACTCTATATAGCTACGCCACTACAAATGGTTCATAGCACATGCTTATCGCAAAAAATAAAGAGCAACTTTCACATATAACAAACATAAAAATCATATTTGTATGTTATAGCTATAGTTTGCATAATTGCGCTCCATATCAAAATTTAGGTTTGCTATAGAGCTTTTGATTTGTATAATTCGCTAGATACATCCAATTTTATACAAATTGTTCAGTTTTGTATAAATTCATTCATACATTGTAATTTGTATAATAAGATCTGTATTTGTATAATTATAAGTGTATAGGACGAAAATATATGTATTTGTATTTGTATATACATTTTTCTCTTGGTTTATACAAACACAAACACATTTTATACATTTTATATACTTGTATACCGAATGGGTAATTGTATACCGAATGGGTAATTGTATACCGAAAATGGCTAATTGTATACCGAACCAAATGACAAAAAATGAGATGTTTGCTACGAATTACAAATAAAATAAACTATGACTATAACATTTAATTTGAATTAATAATTTGCTATTTCATATAATTTTCCCGGAAACAGCCTCTCTACCTCCACGAGGTAGTGGTAAGGTCTGCGTACACTCTACCCTCCCCAGACCCCACTTAGTGGGATTTCACTGGGTATGTTGTTGTTGTTGTTGTTATATAATTTTCCCAAAAATAAATCATATCTATTTGTTTAATTTTCTTTTCCTAATACCTATTGGCACATGCCTATTGTGTGAGATATAAAATTATAAATGAAGGATGTCATATCTCAACCACAAAATAATAACTTTTTAGACTTTGCAAAATATGAAATAAAATAACAAATAAAATTGAAGGATGTCATATCTCAACCACAAAATAATAACTTTTTAGACTTTGCAAAATATGAAATAAAATAATATACATCTTATAATGGAATATTAGAATTATGGTGGTCGATAAATGTCCATAATTTCTTAGATGCTACTTCCATTACTTCTCACCGTTATGATTGTAACCTAGTACATCTTTATAGCCTTCCTCATGATCTTAATGGTTAATCTCATGTTCATGACATTCTTTAGCATTCATTAATATAAGCCCATAAATAAAGATTGTGGATCATACATGTATGTTATACATACTGCATACTTGAATAAACTTTGAAACACTTTGAAAGAAAATAAGAAAGTTTCCTCTAACTAGTGAGATGGGAAAAACTAAATGACATCTTATTTTTTAGTTTCCCATATAGAAGATGGAAATTCAAATACAAGTCTAGATCGTGGGTATTTTCACCCCAGACCTGGCACTGACATATGCAACATATTCATCAAAAACAACATTATTTATTCCACATGCCAGCTAGAACTAGTCAATTATTCATCACACTAACACACACATACTGAGGAAGAAAAGCGAGAGTTAGCAAAAGATGTACATAGACTTGCACGCCAGGGAGTCAGACTTATGGATTCCAAGAAGGAGGAGTGGTGGTGACGAATGGGGTTGAATCATTATTAGTGTCAGAAGTAAAAGACAAGCAAGACCAAGACCCCATTTTGTTGAATTGAAGGCAAATGTTCATAAACAAAAAGTAATGGCTTTTGAACAAGGGGGAGATGGTGTGTTGAGGTATCAAGGTGGATTGTGTGTACCAATGGTGGATGGACTCCAAGAGAGGTTGAAAACGGCACAGAGTCATCAGAAATCCTACACTGATGTTAGGAGAAGAGAGTTAGAGTTTGAAGTTGATGATTAGGTGTATTTGAAGGTTTCACCCATGAAGGGCGTTATGAGATTTAGTAAGAAGGGAAAACTTAGTCCCCGGTATATTGGCCCTTACAGAATATCGAAAAGGGTAGGTAATGTAGCTTATGAGTTGGAGCTACCACAAGAGTTAGCCGCGGTTCATCCGGTGTTTCACATCTCCATGTTGAAGAAGTGCATGGGTGATCCTTTGTTGATTATACCAATCAAAGATATTGGAATCAAATATAGCTTATCTTATGAAGAGATTCTTGTTCAGATTCTAGATTTGCCAAGTTCGCAAGTTGAGAACAAAATAGGTAGCATCAGTCAAAGTTCCTTGGAGGAACCCATTTGTTAAGGAAGCTACTTGAGGAGCTAAGAAAGATATGAAGAAGAGATACCCACATCTCTTCGAATCTGGAGAAGTTCTGAATTAAGGTACTAATCCTTTCTTAGTATTTATTTTTAAGTTGGCATGTTGTTTTGCATTTAATTGTGGGTGCTTGAACTGAATGTTGCATGTTGCACCCTTAGCCTAATAAGAGTAATCTCATTCGAGGACGAATGTTACCAAGGGGGAAATATTATAACATCTCGCAAATTGAAATAACTAGGAAGAAGCTAATAAATGGAAATAGTCATTTTTGGAAAGAATGAAAATCTGGAAATTTTGTTAAGTTAGAATAAGTTGAGTTTCGACCAACTTCAAATGGACATAACTCCTAGATCAGGATGAGTTAGGTGTGCTTCCAGGTATGGTTGGAAATATCTTGGGATGATCTTTCCAACACCGCCAAGTTTGTGCGAATCCGAATTCGTATGAGTGAGATACGCCCATTGGAAGTTGGGCTATTCAAATAAGGAAATGTCCAATCCGGATTTTTGAAGGGTATTTCAGTCTTTTCCTTATCCAATTAATTAAATTCATTTTAGTGAATTAATTAAGGGTCTAAACTGAACTTGGTCAGTTTTACGCTTTTGGAAAAGAGTTAGAGTTTTAGAGAAGAGGAAAGAAGAGGAGAAAAAAGACGGAGAAGCAAGGAAATCGTCAAGTTCGTCGAGTTCAGCTTGTGGATTTCGTCGAGGGTGATCCCTACAAGGTATGTGAGATCACATAACGTTGGGTTAGTTCACCCACACGCCAAGCATGTTTAATTCAGAGTATTTTCGTCCTAAAAAGATTGAGAATTTGATGTTATTGATAGTTGTTCTTGAATTGATTTCGTTCTTGAATATGAGTTGATTAAGAAGTTTCTTGATGTTAAAGTGTTGTTTCCTTGAGTTGTTTGGGTTAGATTTTGTGTATATGATTTGGGTACATGAATCTAAAGTGAATTTGAGAAAAAGAATCGAATTAAAACGATTTAGGATCAGAAGTCGGTTCAAAAAAGAATGACACATTTCTATATTAAGTAACAATTTAACTATAAAATATATATTTTACCCTTAATGAAATGATTTACAACTACACAAATTTCTATAATTCATTTTGGACCACAAATTTTAAAAGTCTTCATCATTTCTTTCTTAAACTTCGTGGTGAGTCAAACTACCTTACATAAAATGGGACGAAGAGAGTATCTTTTTAGACTTTGGAAAATATGAAATAAAATATCAAATAAAATAACATACATCTTATAATGGAATATTAGAATTATGGTAGTCGGTAAATGTCCATAACTTTCTAAGATGTTACTTTCATTACTTCTCATCATTATGATTGTAACTCAGTACATCTTTATAACATTCCTCATGATTTTAATAGTTAGTTTCACGTTTATAATATCCTTTAATATTCCTTAATGTAAGCCCATAAATAAATCTATTGTGAATCATACATGTATGTTATACATACTTGAATAAACTTCGAAATACTTGAGTTTGCATGCTCCAGGTCGATCTGACAGTGAAATATCCAGATCTGAGGAATTAATGGAATGAAAATATACTATGTTGGTGACGGACAAGAACCCCGAACTCTTTATAAAACTTAAGTAAACACTTTTCCCTTTAAGTTAATTTTTGCAATTATTTTAGGCTCGAGATCCATTTCCTTACGATATTTATCCAAATATTTTATTTGTGTTGAGCAAATGTTATACTAATGGATGTGTCTTATGAAAGTAGTCTAAGTTCATAATTTCTCTTCTCTTTATATTTGTGTTTTTATTTAGATATGACCAAAGCAAAAAGTGGTCAATTGAATTCAAAATCTAAGAATGCAATAATGAAAACCATTCAAGTTCATCATTAAGATATTTGGCTCTAGGGTTGAATATATTCTCCATCGGAATATAATTAATTACTCTTATCATATGATTCTAAAAGTCATATTTATTCTATCATCACATGTCATTTGAGATAACTTAATTTTTCAACACCACATACGCTCCATATAGATATATAAAATAATATAAAATGATATGTAAAAAAGATATAAATATAAATATTAATACATAAAACTTGAATGACATGATACAATGTCTTTTAATTTGGCTTCAGCTAACATCTATGACCTCCAACTTTGAATGGACATTGACATTATATTATTTATTATTCTACATGCTAGCTAGTTGCAAATTATTCATCACACAAACACAGTTACTTCTAATGTTTATATATATATATATATATATATACACACACTATTTCTGGAGAAGGTGACCCTCTATATCCTTGGTCATGTCAAAGATATTACTCAAGTGAATGAGGGGTTCTGGGGTGTCTTCAGTTTTCTTTTCGTATTCAATTGTCCAAGTAGTCCATTGGTGGTCACAAGATGTTGTATAATCAAAGTAATTATACAACTCTAATAAATCTCCTTCAATAACTTTCCATTTGATCAATTTCTTGTGAGGATCGACGGCTTCAATTAAGTGCTTCATATACATTTCTTGTCCAGCTATAATCATTAGAAACAGAAAATACAAGAGATGTTATCACTAGTTCAACTGTTCAATACCCTTGTGAAAGATTTAAACATTTACAAAATACTTTTGGTGAGAAAATTATATTTGTGATGTTACTACTATGATGAATTTTTTGTTATTACTAAAGATTAGTAAGTAATGTTCAAGTGTTAGTTGGAGGCTTGGAGCCAATTAAAAAAAATGTAAAAGTTAAAATAATCTTAATTAAGAATTATTTCAAAAGTTAAAATAATTTATGCAAGTAAATCAAATAGAGATAGAGAGATAGAGAGAGAGAGATAGAGTACGAAAAAATAATGTGTGTTATCCTCGTAATATTTCCAACTAACAATCGAACCAGCCTTTATGATTTCACCTTCATGAACTTCAAAATGGGTGACATTTCTAGGACATATGTTGACTATATGATGAGTATTGGTGTGAAAAACCTCAAAAACTGAGTGTCCTCCACACTTCATCTCCAATGAAGCAATCAACTTACCTTTCAAACCCATATTTTCTACTTCTTAAGAATAGCAATACGTTGCTGAAAAAAGTGGTGAGAAAATATTTAGAACTTGTAGTCTTTATATAGATTTTAGTTAAATGTGGAATGCTAGCTAGTAGAAACATTATTCACCACATATCTACGAGTTAATAACATTTTGCACCCTCAATGTATTATCATTTTAGCTATTCACACCTTAACCTAATTTTAAAAAATAATTTATTACCTAACCTTTTACAGCAAAATTACCTTTAAAAAAAACTTACAAGGTATCATACATATCCCTTCAAACTGTTAAATGTGAAACTTACAATGTTGTATGATAGAATAAACAAATATTTTATAAGAACAAATAATTGTCAACGGTGAAATTAAATTTTTTATTAAAATGTTTAAAATTTAAATATATATAAACATAATTTTTAACATATGTATATAATATATAATTGTTTATAAATATAATATAGTTTTCATTGAATAGTGTTTAATAACCACCTTCACTCTATATAGCTATGCCACTACAAACAGTTAATAGCACATGCCTATTGCAAAAAATAAAGAGCAGCTTTCACATATAACAAACATAAAAATCATATTTGTATGTTATATCTTTAGTTTATATAATTACTCTCCATAGCAAATTTTATGTTTGCTATGGAGTTTTTTATTTGTATAATTCGCTAGATACATCCAATTTTATATAAATTGTTCAGTTTTGTATAAATTCATTTATATATTGTAATTTGTATAATAAGATCTGTATTTGTATAGTTATAAGTGTATAGGACGAAAATATATGTATTTGTATACACTTTTCTCTCGCTTTATATAAACACAAATGCATTTTGTACATATTATACATTTGTACACCGAATGGGTAATTGTATACCGAAAATGGCTAATTGTATACCGAATCAGATGGCAAAAAAATGGGATGTTTGCTGCGAATTACAAATAAAATAAACTATAACTATAACATCTAATTTGAATTAATAATTTGCTATTTCATATAATTTTCCCAAAAATAAATCCATCTCATGCTTCGATTTTCAATGAAAGATTTAGCTTACTTGTGCTTATAGTTTTGAGTTATTTCGTCATTAGGTCCTAAATAGATCAACCAAAAGACTGATGTGTTTTTACCCCTGATGAATTTTCACTTCTATATTTAACATGAACAGATGAAAGAATATAAAAGTGAAATGGAAATTAAGAAATATTTGAAGAGCATATTAAAATGTGATTTAACTCTCGAAATTGCATATGCGTCATATAAAGGAAATATTTTTTTGATTTTTTCACCTTCCAAAAATGCCTTGTACATGTAGTAATGAAAATAGGTTTGGTCTGGAGTTCACGAGGTTTTTCTCTTAGTAAGTGGTTATTTTGGTTGACGATAATATTATGAGTTACTTTTTCCGTATTGTATATGCGATCAATAAACTACTCTCTGTTTTCTACATTGCTGTCACTCTTATTGGTCTATAAGGACTCTGAGTCTTAGACATTCATTGATCTGTCCAGCGTTATCCACAAGAAGATAAAAAAATATTACTGGTTCTCTTACAAAATACATAGAAGATTATTGTTCAGGTAGAAAAAGAAGAATTAAGAGAACAACTAACTGTTCACGTGTGAAATCCCGTTCTCTCTTCAATTGACTTGGGAGTAAAAAGATCAAAACTTTGCAAGACAACTGCATCATTTTAAAGATTTTGACAATGTAAATAGTTCCCCTGTTGCAAACTGTGCTACATGCCAGTGGTTAGATCGATAAGCTACCTTGGTTCTCTCTGTTTTCTACATTGTTGTCACTCTTAGTAGTCTCTTAGGATCTGGATGTAGTCAAATTTTACAAAGGAATTATTAAAATTGATGAAAAAGTAACACACATAAGATGGATTACTAACAACAGAAAGAAAGAAGATATCAAATCTTGAGGAAAAATTAACCAGCTGATACCTGAAGGGGCAAAACTATCAACAGTAACAGAGGAAGACGACGCAAGAGAGGTAGAGCTTCGATTTTGTCTACGGGAGTACCTGTAGAGGCATCACTACAACTCTCAGGCTGAGGCATTAATTAACCTGTCCTGTGCTATCCAAAAGAACATAAAAAACCATCATTTTTCCCTTATAAATGGTGATAGTTTAGTTAGGAAAAGAAAAGGAGAACAGCCAATTGTTCACGTGTGAAACTCGTGGAAAAGTAATAGTTCAAGTGTGTTTATCTCTTCAATTAACTTGTCAAATGTGAATCTGATAACTGGGGAACTTGTGGATTGAAATTATATGTAATTCGAGTAGAAAACATTGCTTCGTTACCTCAAAGGAGGTCTTCCCAGAGTTAATAATATTGCAACATTTAGGCAGATGAGTACCGACTGCGTAATATAAGTTAATTAGAATGAATTGTCTTTAAAACTTTTCCTAAAAGAAAACAGATGCATGTTTTTGTACTTTTGTTTCTTGCTTTGGTGTGATAGTGTTTTCCTCTGTAAACAGAAATTGTTATTTTTTCGAACACCAATTTTATATGCCACAACACTTGCTTGAGCTAGATTATTACGTTGTGATTGATCCCTAGTAGTTGTTACCTCTCTACCTTAACACTTGAGATCGAGAAAATCCTTGGGAGTAAAATAGTTTAGTGATCTGGAAATACATGAAATTTTTTGAGCAAATAGGACTTACGAAAGACACTCAGTTCACTACCTATGTCTATGTATGCTAAAAAGGAAATTTCAAGTTTGTAAGGGCACACCAGAAGTTTCTTGGGAATAAAAACAGTAAATCATTTTCATGCTTTCTAACTATTTTCTTATTTGTACTAAAGTTAAATATGGAGGTTCAATTTAGAATAGAGGGACGAGTTAAACAACATTTTATATATATTTTTCTACTAAAAGTTTCTGCATCGGATATTATTTATTTGTCTTTTCAATTAGAAAAAATTTAATAGCACAAGTAGTAAGTTTTTCTTTCTTTTCACTGGGATTCAAGAGTTGGTGTTCAATATCCTCAACTTTTCTTGAATTCCTGCCGAGACTAGCCATCTAATAGCCACAAACTTAAAAGGGTTGCTGGTTATGACCTCTTATATGGGTGTGATATATTTTGTGTAAATTAATATATTCATGAAGGTGCGTACCGTGTTATAGCTACTATAATATTAATGGTGGTATTTATGATATATATATATATATATTTTTTTTTATTTTTTTTTAGGTATTTATATATATTTTCAAAGAAAAACGCACTATACTGGGATAGTGAATGTACGACCACCAACTCAACATCACTACATTTTCTTTTGATGGTTCCCTATTTCATGTTATAATTTGGATGCGTCATTGTTATGGTATCTGGAGATTAGTTATAGTACCAATTAAACTTATTTCGACCATAGCACGGGCACCTTTATCTAGTAAAATTATAAATCAAGGATGTCATATCTCAACCACAAAATAATAACTTTTTAGACTTTGCAAAATATGAAATAAAATAACAAATAAAATTGAAGGATGTCATATCTCAACCACAAAATAATAACTTTTTAGATTTTGCAAAATAATATACATCTTATAATGGAATATTAGAATTATGGTGGTCGATAAATGTCCATAATTTCTTAGATGCTACTTCCATTACTTCTCACCGTTATGATTGTAACAAAGTACATCTTTATAGCCTTCCTCATGATCTTAATGGTTAATCTCATGTTCATGACATTCTTTAGTATTTCTTAATATAAGCCCATAAATAAAGATTGCGGATTATACATGTATGTTATACATACTTCATACTTGAATAAACTTCGAAACACTTGAAAGAAATAAGAAAGTTTCCTCTAACTAGTGAGATGGGAAAAACTAAATGACATCTTATTTTTTAGTTTTCCATTCAGAATATGGGAATTCAAATACAAGTTTAGATCGTGGGTATTTTCACCCCAGACCTGGCACTGACATATACGACATATTCATCAAAACAACATTATTTATTCCACATGCTAGCTAGAACTAGCCAAATATTCATCACAACAACACACACATACTTATAATGTGTGTGGACATAGTCACATAGACATTATATTGTTTATTATTCCACATGCTAGCTAGAACTAGCAAATTATTCATCACACAAGCACACTTATTTCTAATGTGTGTGTATTATTATATATATATATATATATATATATATATATATATACTATTTTTTGAGAGGGTGATTTTCTATATCCATGGTCATGGCAAGGAGAAGACCCAAGTGAAGGAGGGGTTCTGGGGTATCTTCAGTTTTCTTTTCGTATTCAATTGTCCAAGTAGTCCACTGACGTTCACAAGATGTTGTAAAATTACAATAATTATACAACTCTAATAAATCTCCTTCAATAACTTTCCATTTGATTAATTTCTTGTGAGGATCGACGGTTTCAATTAATTGCTTCATATACATTTCTTGTCCAGCTATTATCATTAGAAACAGAAAATAAAAGAGATCGTTGTCACTAGTTCAACTGTTCAATACCTTATGAAAGATTTAAACATTTACAAAATATTATTTGGTGAGAAAATAATATTTGTGATGTTATTACTACTTTGATGAATGATTAGAAGTAATGTTTAAGTGTAAGTAGGAGCCAATAGAAAAAAAATGTAAAAGTTAAAATAATTTTAATTAAGAATTTCTTCCACCCATAAGCGAATGAAGTTATATTCCTTTTATGAAAATTAAAGGATATACTTGTACTATATTTATGAAAATTAAACACCATCGAATTTATTTTTTTCATGAAGTTTATTTTCTTAAAAATTAACTTTCTTATTAGTTATTATCAAATACTCCAAATAGAGAAAAATTATGCAAGTAAATCCTATTGAGGGAGAGATAGAGTACCACAAAAATGTGCGTTACCTTCGTTATATTTCCAACTAACAATCGAACCAGTCTTTACGATTTCACCTTCATGAATCTCAAAATGGACGATATTTTTAGGACATATATTGGGTACCTGGTGAGTACTAGTGTGAAAAATATCAAAAAACGAGCCCTCGCCACACTTCATCTCCATTGAAGCAATCATTTACCTTTCAAACCCATATTTTCTACTTCTTAAGAATAGCGTTACATTGTGAAAAAAAGTGATGAGAAAATATTTAGAACTTGTAATCTTTATATAGATTTTAATTAAATGTGAAAATGCTAGCTAGTAGAAACATTATCCACCACACATCTACGAGTTAATAACATTTTAATTACACCCTTAATGTATATCATTTTAGCTATTCACACCTTAACCTATTTTTTAAAAATAATTTGTTACCTAACCTTTTACTTTTATAGCAAAATTACCTTTAAAAAGAAGTTACAAGGTATCATACATATTCCTTCAAAGTGTGATAGAATAAACAAATATTTTTATAAGAACAAATAATTGTCAACGGCGAAATTAGAAATTTTATTTAAAATGTTCAGAATTTAATATATATATATATATATATATATATATATATAAACATAATTCTTAACTTATTTACATCATAAAATTTTTTATAAATATAATATAATTTTCATTGTAGCACATGCCTAATGCAGAAAATAAATCATATCTATTTGTTTAAATTTCTTTTCCTAATACCTATTGGCACATGTCTATTGTGTGAGATATAAAATTATAAATGAAGGATGTCATATCTTAACCACAAAATAATATCATTTTAGACTTTGCAAAATATGAAATAAAATAACAAATAAAATAACACACATCTTATAATAATGGAATATTAGAATTATGGTGCATGGTCGGTAAGTGTTCATAACTCCTAAGATGTTACTTCCATTACTTCTCATTATTATGATTGTAACCCAGTACATCTTTAATTATAACCTTCCTCATGATCTAAATGGTTACTTTCATGTTTACGACACCCTTTAGTATTCCTTAATATAAGTCCATAAATAAAGCTATTGCGAATCATACATGTATGTTATACATACTTGAATAAACTTCGAAACACTTGAAGGAAATAAAAAAGTTTCCTCTAACTAGTGAGATGGGAAAAACTAAATGACATCTTATTTTTTTAGTTTCTCATCCAGAATATAGAAATTCAAATTCAAGTCCGGATCGTGGGTATTTTCACCCCAGTCCTGGCACTGAAATACTTGGATCTGGGGGGATTAATAGAATGGAATACGACATAAGTGACATGCAAATACCCATGGTTCGGACTCCGTATAAAACTTAAATAAACACTTTTTCTTTTAAGTTAATTTTTGCGATTATATTAGGCTCGAGATCCATTTCCTTCTGAAGATGTATCCAAATATTTTATTTGTGTTGAGTAAATGTTATACTAACGGATGTGTCTCATGAAAGTACTAAGTTCATAATTTATCTCCTCTTTATATTTGTGTTTTTTATTTAGATATGACCAAAGCAAAAAGTGGTCAATTGAATTCAAAATCTAAGAAATGCAATAATGAAAACCATTCAAGTTCATCATTAAGAGATTTGGCTCTAGGGTTGAATATATTCTCCATTGGAATATAATTACTCTTATCATATGATTCTAAAAGCTATATATATGCCATCATCACATGTCATTTGAGATAGCTTAATTTTCAACACCACATACGCTCCCATATAGATTAAAATAAAATAAAGTGATATGTAATAAAGATCTAGATATAAATATTAATTAATACATAGAACTTGAATAGTTGAATGACATAATACATAAATATGTCTTTTAATTTAGCTTCAGCTGACATTTTGTAATGACCCGAAAGGTCATTTTGGTAATTTTTCGTGGAAATGACTATTTTGCCCTTTCGGTAGTTGCCCCGAGTCCCATGTTTTGTGGTTGTAAAGTTAGTTTGAGGAAAAGTTGGTAAAAAGTTGAGTTTTTATGAGTTAAAGTTGGTTAAAAAGTGCTTTTTCGAGTTATTTGGAGTTTCGGGACTCGGATCGGATTTCCGTCGATTCCGACAGTTTTAGAATGTCGAAACGGGTCTGTGTGAAGTTACGGAGTTGAATTTGGAGTTGAAATGAAGAATTGAGGTCCTAAGTTGCTAAAGTTGTGAAATTGTGATAAAGAGTTGACTTTGGTCAACATATGAGGTTCCGAGGCTCGGATTGAAATTCCGAGAGTACCGTTGGTTTCGGGAGGCGATTCTAAGTCTAGAATGAGTCTTGGTTGAATTTTTAGACGCTCCGTTTGAGTTTCGAATTTTTTTGGCGTTAAACTAGTTTCTTGGCATCTTATTGAATTTCGGGTCAAGGAGTCCTCGAATTCAAATTCCGACGGTTCCATTGAGTCCGGAACGTCGAATTTAGTGGGGGTACATATTTAGTTTGTGTGCACGAGATTCCGAACGAATCCCGAGGGTCCAACGGGGACTTAAACTTTGGTGTTATTGTTGTGTTTCAGCTGCAATAGCAGTCTTTTTTTAGTCAAAAACCAGTAACTATTTTCCCCCAACTTGAAAAATACTCATTTCTCCATTTTTAGACTTTGAGAGCTCGAAAATAGGTGATTTCAAGTGGGTTTTCGCAAGGAATTCATTGGGTAAGTTATTTCCAACTTATATCTTTGATTTCCATCGATTATTTATGGATTTTAACATCAAAATTTGAGATCTCAACTGAAAAATTTGGGGGTTTTTGCCTAATCCGAATTTAATAGAAAATTTGAGTTTGTGAACTCATTTCAACTCCTTTTTCGAAACGGTTTTCACTATTGGATTCTAAATTTCTTGGGGAACATTTTTCACTAAAAATTTCCAGATTTCGAGAATATTTTTCGGAACGAGATTTTTTTGACCATTTTACCCTTTTCTCCAAATTTCACGATATTGGTGTTGTTAGATTCGTATTGATTGTGAGATTCCATTTATGAATAGATTGTGGTGATTTGGAGCGTGCTCGGAAGGGTAAAACTCAAATTTGAGTTACTAGTTGAAGTGTTTTGAGGCAAGTGACTTCTAAACTTTGTTAAACTCTTAGACTACACATGACTACTTTCCTAATTGTGTTGGGGAGTAATGGGGATTGAGGATGAGTTTTATTTGTTGATTGAAATTGTTGTAATTGAAAGATGGGGAATAAAACGAGCTAAATGTGTTATATGTGACTTGAATTTGTTGAATAAGTCATGTGATAACTGATATTGAGGGGATAGAAGAGCATGAGTAGGCTATGATTGATACAGACATTGATGTTGAGACAGATGATGTGTAATACTATGATGTGGTCGTGATATGGTTGTGATTGAGACAGATGATGTGTAATACTATGATGTGGTCGTGATATGGTTGTGATTGAGACAGATGATGTGTAATACTATGATGTGATCGTGATATGGTTGTGATTGAGACAGATGATGTGTAATACTATGATGTGATCGTGATATGATTGTGATTGATGACATGTGCATATTCATTATTCATCCCATGTGTGAACTATCTGTTGCATGAGTTCTGAGACACTGATATGAGGATGGATGGATATGAGACACAGTTGAGACTAGCTCCGGCTAGAGATATATGAGATGGACTAGCTCCGGCTAGCGATTTGGATGCCGATGGGATCTGGTTCCGGCGGTGATACATGGTCCATGTGTGGCCCCCATGGGTTCTGATTTGAGTATTCAGCGCGGACTGATTACGTCAACAGATATGTATCGTAGGACAGACATGCATCATGATTACATGACATTATTATTGCATTTGCATCGCATTTGACTTCATCTTTGTCTGTGGTGTGTGGATTTTACCTATTTGCCCCTCTTCATGTGATATATGATCTATTTGCTCTTACATGAGGATATGAGGTTGATGTTGAGACACTGTTGGATATATCTGTTGATTATGAATTGTGTAGTATAGGTTGTTGGTTCGCTGTTAGAATGAAGTTTCGGTGGTTCGGTTAGGATTGAAAGGAGTTGTTTGTAGCTGCTAGTTTAGCTTAGTTTAGTGTTACTTGCGAGTACCTGTTGCTTTTGGTACTCACCCTTGCTTCTACACAGTTGTGTAGGTTGACAGCTCTATCAGATCGGACTTATTACTCATCTTCAGATTAGAGCTTCCAGACTTACTTGAGAGGTAGCGGTTCATTCCAGACGTGCCCTCAAGTTATCTATTTTTACTGTTCTGTTCTATTCTAGAACTTTACTATGAGACTTGTATATTTTATTCAGATTCTATATTAGAGGTTTGTACATGTGACAACCAATTCTGGGGTTTCATTGAGTTTATTTAAAAACTTCCGCTTATCTTTCTATCTTATTCTTGTTTTATTAATTCCGTATCGTCGGGTTTTTGGGTGTTAGGCTGACGTGTCCGGTGGGGTTTGGACACGTGCCATCACATCCGGTTTTGGGGTGTGTCACATTTATGCCCTCTAACTTTAGATGTGCAAAAGTAGATACTTAAATTTGTATAAAATTGAATAAGTAGAGACACATGTCCTACGTTGGCATAATACACGTACGTAAGATGCCATATAAGACAAATGTGTATGTTTAACTTATTCAAATTTAAATGTCTACTTCCAATGTCGTATGATAGAATAAACAAATATTATTATAAGAACAAATAATTGTCAGCGGCGTAATTAGAAGTTTAATTAAAAATGTTCAAAATTTAAATATATATAAACATAATTTTTAACTTATTTACATAATATATTTTTTTATAAATTTTATTGAAGTGTGTTTAATAACCACCTTCACTCGATATAGCTACGTCACTGCAAACGGTTTATATAGCACATGCCTATTGCAGAAAATAAATCATCTCTGTATGTTTAATTTTCTTTTCCTAATACCTATTGGCACAATATGCCTATTGTCTGAGATATAAAGTTGTAAATGAAAGGATGTCATATCTCAACCATAAAATAAGACTTCCTCTGTCCATGACTTACTTTCCTTTTTAGTTAGTCCAAAAAAGAATGACACATTTTTACATTAAATAACAATTTAACTATAAAATATATATTTTATCCTTAATGAAATGATTTACAGCCACACAAATTTCTATCATTCATTTTGGACCACAAATTTTAAAAGTCTTCATCATTTCTTTCTTAAACTTCGTGGCGAGTCAAACTACCTCACATAAAATGGGACGAAGAGAGTATCTTTTTAGACTTTGCAAAATATGAAATAAAATATCAAATAACATACATCTTATAATGGAATATTAGAATTATGGTAGTCGGTAAATGTCCATAATATAGAATTTGTGAACTCTTACGAAGAAGAAAAGAGAATGCAGAAACAGAGATCTCTTGGAAGAATCTAGAAGAAAGCTACATTTCAATGTGTATTATCAATTCATTGTATGTGCCCTTTTACATTTCAGCCTCTATATATAGAGGATTATATTTGTTGTTACTAACTAACCTCATAACTAACAATGTGCCCTTTTACATTTCAGCCTCTATATATAGAGGATTATATTTGTTGTTACTAACTAACCTCACAACTAACAATGTTAACAACTTAACTAACTGCATAACAAAATGTAAAGCACGTGACTCTAACTAACTTGTTAAACTGACCAATCACAATACAACAGCTCAACTTATCTATATTTCAATACACCCCCTCAAATTGAAGGGTGGAAGACATCTAACACACCAAGTTTGGTCATGAGGAGATGATGTTGACTAACACCTAGCCCTTTTGTGAGTATATCAGCAGGTTGCATGGTAGTGGACAAGTGCTTAAGTTCAATGAACCGTGACTTCACCTTCTCTCGAATAAAATGACAATCAATATCTATGTGCTTCGTACGCTCATGAAATACTGGATTTTCAGCTATTTGGATGGCTGATTTGCTGTCTGTGAACACTGGGATTGGAGAGGCACCTGGAAAGTGTAGTTCATCTAGTAATCCTGCTAACCAGATTAGTTCAGCAACAAGGGCTGCCAAACTTCTATACTCTGCCTCAGCTGAACTCCTACTTACTGTCGGCTGCTTCTTTGATTTCCAAGAAATAAGAGAATCTCCAAGTTTTACCATGTATCCAGTTACTGATCTTCGTGTGTTTGGGCATGAAGCCCAGTCTGAGTCACAGTATCTTGTGAGTTTTGTAACACCAGTCCCTCTTCTAAGCATTACTCCAAGTCGTGGAGATTTTTTAATATATCTTACAACTCTTAGTGCTGCCTCCCAGTGTGAAACCTTAGGGTGTTGCATGAATTGACTCAGAACCTGGACACTGAAGCAAATGTCAGGTCTGGTAATTGTCAAATACAACAATTTACCAATCAGTCTTTGGTATGCTGTAATATCTTCTAACTCTGCATCATCAGATCCACCAATGTATCGATCAAACTCTATGCTGGTCAATTTGTGGTTGAACTCTAAAGGAGTGCTTACAGTCTTTGCTCCACTCAGTCCAATCTCTGAAATAAGTTGTAAAACATACTTCCTCTGATTCAGTAATAACCCTTCTTTAGACTTCAAGATTTCAATCCCCAAAAAATATCTAAGACTTCCCAAGTCTTTCATTTTAAAATATTTGTGCAGTGTGTCTTTGGCTTCTTGAACCATTCTGGAGCTATTCCCAGTTATTAAAAGATCATCAACATATACTAAAATCACAGCCATTTCAGTTCCTTCCCTTCTAACGAAAAGAGAGTGATCATGAACACTTTGAGAGTAACCTGTTGCCAACAGTGCCTCAGTGAACTTAATGTTCCATTGTCTAGATGCTTGCTTGAGACCATAGAGTGACTTCCTCGCTTTCACACCTTAGATTCCCCCTGTCCCTGGAAGCCCAGAGGAAGTGCCATATAAATGTCTTCAACTAAATCACCTTGCAAGAAGGTATTGTTAACATCCATTTGAGATAAGTCCCAACCATAGGAAGCTGCTAGGCTAAGCACAGTTCTAATGGTAACCATCTTTACAACTGGAGAAAAAGTATCATGATAGTCAAGTCCTTCTCTTTGAGTATAACCTTTGGCAACTAATCGAGCTTTGTATCTATCCACAACACCATTTGACTGATATTTGATCTTGTACACTCACTTTGATCCAATTGCTTTCTCACCTGGAGGTAAGTCAACAACTGTCCAAGTGTTGTTATCTTCTAAAGCCTTAATCTCTTGTTGCATAGCATCAATCCACATCTTATCTTGTGATGCTTCATGAAAAGATTGAGGTTCCACAGCTGCTGAAAAAGCCTGCAAATAGGACTGATAACCTGAGGATACATTATCATAACAGACATGGTTAGTGATTGAGTGAGGACTTGATTTTTTAGGCACAACATAATCTTTGATCCACACAGGAGGCTTGCACTGTCTGGTAGTCTTCCTTAAACTAACATTAATTGGTGGTTCATCAACAGGAGGTGTAGGAGTGTCAGTATGCACATGTTCTGTGGGAAATGGCTCTATTGGACCAACCTCGGGAGGTTCAGCATGAGAGCCTTCCTGATCATTATTGGTATTGGGAAGCTCTTCAATATGTGTATGACATGGTTCTGCAGGAGATGAATATGTTGGGAGAACTTGATCTATGTTCACATCATTGTTAGCATCAGCCACAGTATCTAGGAAAGGTGAAAGCAAGGGACAAGGACCTGTATCATTAGATTGCATAACTTTAAAAGGAAACACTGCCTCTCTGAACACAACATCCCTGCTAATGAACACAACTTTCGCCTCAAGATCATATAGCTTATATCATTTTTGTGTGGAAAAGAACCCCAACAAAACAACTTTCTTAGCTCTGGCTTCAAACTTTCCACCTCTTGACAAAACAGTAGCAAAACATAAACATCCAAATACTCTTATATGTTCTAGTCTAGGTGCCTGACCAAATAGCCTTTCATAAGGAGACTGTCCATTTAACACAGCTGTAGGCAGCCTGTTAATTAAGTAAACTGCAGTTTGTACACATTCACCCCAAAATCTACTAGGAATATGAGATTGCATTTTTAAAGCTCTACTTGTGTCCAATATATGCCTATGTTTCCTTTCAACAATACCATTTTGTTGTAGAGTGTATGGATAGCTACTTTGATGTATGATGCCTAAAAATGATAACAATTCATTTACTTGACTGTTAAAGAACTCAGTACCACTGTCAGATCTCAACACCTTTATTGCACAATCAAACTTATTACAAACCATTGATATAAAGCTTCTCAACACAACTATTACATCCTTCTTAGTTTGCAGTAAAGAAATCCATGTAAATCTGCTAAAGTCATCAACTACAGTCAGAAAATAATGTTTTCTATCATAAGTTGGATCTCTATGAGGTCCCCAAACATCTAGATGTACTAGTTGAAACATCTTAGTAGTATGAGTAACACTAGAAGGAAACTTGAGTCTACACTGCTTTGCCAAAGGGCAAATCATACAGTCTTCTTGTACTGCCTCAACCAGTTTATTTTGCAACATAGGTAGATGCTGCAATACTTTCAAAGAGGGATGTCCCAATCTAAGATGCCAAGTTTATGTTCTTCTGAGTTCTTGTTTTTGAGTACTGCTCCAACAGTAGGTAGTACTTCTTGTCTGAGAATATACAAGCTATCATTTTCCTTACCAATCCCAATCACCTCTCTAGTAAAGAAAGCCTGCATTACACATAAATCAGGATAGAAAGACACCATGCATTTCAGATCCTTAGTCAGTTTAGAGACTGACAATAAGTTGAACCTGAAGTCTGGGACATGTAAAATATTTTTTAACTTGCAATTCCCCAAAATCACTGCATCTCCTACATATTCTACATGAATTTTATTTCTTGTTGGCACTTGCACCTTATTACAACTGGATTCTAATAATTTTCTACATTCACTTAACATACTTTCACAATATGTAATATGATGTGTAGCTCCGGAATCAATAATCCACCTCACTGTATTTCCAGCAACATTATCAGGCGAAGGATTCATACTTGCTGCAGCATTGGCATCAGCCCTGCAGGTTCCTGTAGGTGAGGAAGGAGGCAACATCTTAGTGACTTGCTCATATTGCTCCTTGGTGAAATAACCTCCTGGGAAATAGGATTTTGATGCTGATCCAGATCCTGATGCCTCAGAAGTGGAGTTATTTGCATATGCTGATCCAGATCCTGATGCTTCAGAAGTGGAGTTATTTGCATATGCTTCATTCACAGATCCATATCCCTTTCTCTTACTCTTGAAGTCTGCTGGAAATCCTACAATTCTATAACAGTTTTCTCTGGTGTGACCTTTGTAACCACAATGATCACACACTAGTCCCATCCTTCTGCCTTGTGAACTCTGACCCTAAGTCTTCTTAGTTGGAAAATTGTTGTTGATCTGATTGTTGAAATTATGTGGTTGAGCCCCTCTTCCTGCCATCATTGTTAAAGGTTCTTTACCTCTTTCTGTTTGTCCTAGCTTCCTTTGGCTTTCTTCCTGTATAGCCATTGCATAGGCTTGATTTACACTTGGAACAGATGGACTCAACAGAATTGAACTCCTTACTTGAGCATAGCTCTCATTCAAACCTACCAAAAACTGCAATAACCTTTGTTGTTTAACATGTTCAACGGTGAGCTTGACTCAGCACAATCACAAGAAGGAGAAGGCACCATCACATCTATCTCATCCCATAGATCTCTCATTTTGGAGTAATAAGTTGTCACAGAATCAGTTCCTTGTGACAATATACTGATCTCTTTCCACAAGTGAAAAATCCTTGTCAAATTGGACTTATCAAATCTCTCCTTGAAGTCATTCTAGATCTTCTTCGAACTAGAAGCATATACTATGCTAGTCATTAATTCTGGTGCAACTGCTGCACTTATCCACGATAAGACAACTGCATCACATCTTTCCCACCTGACTGCCAGATCTCCCTTGTATGAGCTCTTAGCACATGTGCCATCAACAAATCCAGTTTGTTTTTTACTAGTAGTGCTAATCGCATTGACCTGCTCCACACACCATAGTTCTCTGGCCCTGTGAGCTTCATAGGAATCAAGGCAACACAGGTGCGTCTGATGCTTGAAGATGAAGTGGATGATTATGATTCGTCTGGGGATTATCTTCTACCTCTGAACTCTATGATTCCACCATTGCTACAACTTCAACAATTGCAGAAACTACAGATTCAAACCTCTAAGGAATCCCTTGATCAATGCTCTGATACCATATAGAATTTGTGAACTCTTACGAAGAAGAAAAAAGAATGTAGAAACAGAGATCTCTTGGAAGAATCTAGAAGAAAGCTACATTTCAATGTGTATTATTAATTCATTGTATGTGCCCTTTTACATTTCAGCCTCTATATATAGAGGATTATATTTGCTGTTACTAACTAACCTCACAACTAACGGTGTTAACAACTTAACTAACTGCATAACAAAATGTAAAGCACGTGACTCTAACTAACTTGTTAAACTGACCAATCACAATACAGCAACTCAACTTATCTATATTTCAATACATAACTTTCTAAGATGTTACTTTCATTACTTCTCATCATTATGATTGTAACTCAGTACATCTTTATAACATTCCTCAGGATTTTAATAGTTAGTTTCATGTTTACAATATCCTTTAATATTCCTTAATGTAAGCCCATAAATAAATCTATTGTGAATCATACATGTATGTTATACATACTTGAATAAACTTCGAAATACTTGAATTTGCATGCTCCAGGTCGATCTGACAGTGAAATATCGGGTTAATACCTCAGATGGTCACTTAACTATCCACTTTTGCCTCAGAAAGTCACTCAACATTTAATTTTCACTAAAAAGTCACCATGTGAGTGACTTTCTGAGGAAAGATTGGATAGTTAAGTGACCATCTGAGTATTAACCCGTGAAATATCCGGATCTGAGGAATTAATGGAATGAAAATATACTATGTTGGTGACGGACAAGAACCCCGAACTCCTTATAAAACTTAAGTAAACACTTTTTCCTTTAAGTTTTGCAATTATTTTAGGCTCGAGATCCATTTCCTTACGATATTTATCCAAATATTTTATTTGTGTTGAGCAAATGTTATACTAACGGATGTGTCTCATGAAAGTACTCAAGTTCATAATTTCTCTTTTCTTTATATTTGTGTTTTTATTTAGATATGACCAAAGCAAAAAGTGGTCAATTGAATTCAAAATCTAAGAGTGCAATAATGAAAACCATTCAAGTTCATCATTAAGATATTTGGCTCTAGGGTTGAATATATTCTCCATCGGAATATAATTAATTACTCTTATCATATGATTCTAAAAGTTATATATATTATTCTATCATCACATGTCATTTGAGATAACTTAATTTTTCAACACCACATACGCTCCATATAGATATATAAAATAAAATAAAATGATATGTAAAAAAGATATAAATATAACTATTAATACATAGAACTTGAATGACATGTTACAATGTCTTTTAATTTGGCTTCAGCTGACATCTATGACCTCCAACTTTGAATGTACATAAATAGGTACTTAAACTTATATAAAATTGAACAAGTAGACACACATGTTCTATGTGACATAATACACGTAGGACGTCGCGTAGGATAAATGTGTCTGCTTGTTTAATTTTATACAAGTTTAAATGTCTATTTGCGCATATCTAAAGTTAGAAGACATAGATGTCAGTTGAGACTAAGTTAAATAACACATTTATGTATTATGCCGAACTTGAATTCATTTTTCCAACTTAGAAACTTTTACCTAGGGTTCCATATGTTCCTTTTACATGCAACTATAGATTCCCTCTCTAGAAAGCTTGTTTTGTACATGTACATTTCCCCCCCTTCTTTTCTTGAAAATATTGGAGTAGTATATCCTTTTGACTTGTTAGAACTTGGAAGATAGTATATGAAAGTTTATGGGTTGATTTTACGGATCGTCACTCAATTTTTATTTTGTTTCACTAAAATTGTTGAATTATATATTATAATATAAAAGTCACCCGATTTACTTAAGTATCACATAAAATCATTGAATAATTTTTTTTTATAACCAAAGGTGGCTCAATTTTACCTAAAGATCATAAATATAATATTATTAATAAATCAATGAAGTAATTTAATTTAAACTTCAAACTAGAGGGAGTATATATTTTCTAATTTTGGAATTCATTATGCATAGAATTCCAATAGTATAAACTAGTGAATCCAAGGAGAAAGGTATCCAAGTAGTGTAGCACTATTTCCCCCTTTTTGTCCCCTAAGCCATTTCTATATAAATCAATCATTCATCCAAAAGGTTCTTTTGTAACATAGCAATCTATTTATTATAAGTTGTGAAAAATGAAGAAGATTAAAGGAAATAATTGTGATGGAGCCAAACCAAAAGAAAGACATATTGTGTCTTGGTCACAAGAGGTACTAATTATTATTATGGTTATTTGACACTAATTAATTTGGAATTAAGACATGATTGATTGGTTGGTTATTGTTTTATATTTGTTTTGGTCCTTTTTGAGTTGTTGTGTTGTTGCATCACATATTTGGTCACCTGATGCTATAGAGGCCGGTCCCACTCTAGTATCCGTTTTGATTCATGCAGCTACGTCAATGATAACAACTTGTATTGATGTTTGTTTTGAGTTGCAGGAGGACGATATACTACGAGAGCAAATTCGTATTCATGGAATTGATGACAAGTAATGCCACTTATCCTTTCGATTCTTTTTTTTGAGTTGATTTCTCAAATAATCACTCGACTAATAGTTATTATAGAAAGTCATTTTCTTTGTTAAGGAAAAATTGAAATCAAGAAGAAATATGATTTTTCAAGATAATAACTATTAGTTGAACTACCAGCTAAGAAATCAACCTTTGAAAATATTCAATAATCTTAAAAAGGGCCATATTTTTGGTATCTTATAAGACCAAAAAGTTTGTCCATATGGCTATGAAATGTAGCCTGATGACAGAGTCAGAATTTTCATTAGGAGGGTTGAGGGTTCAGAATATGAAAAGTAAACATACGAATAAGTCGAATGGGGTTTAACATCTAACATATATACGTAAAAAATAATTTTAACCATATATATATAGTGTAGTTTTCCGCAGTCCTTGAGCCCTTACTAGCTCTGCCCTTTGAAGCTAAATGATTTTTTTTTTCTTCATGATATATGATGTAGTTGGACTATCATAGCTTCAAACTTCAAGGATAAAACAACTAGACAATGCAAAAGAAGGTTTGTTCCAAAATGTTCTCTCTGTTTTTGACATTTTCCCCTTTTTCATCTACTGTATTTTTTCGTCTTTTGGTTAACTAATGTGATTGTGTTTTTAAAAAAAATCTGCAGATGGTTCACTTATTTGAACTCTGATTTTAAAAAAAGTGGATGGTCACCCGAAGAAGACATGCTTTTATGCGCGGTAAAATGATGTTATGTTGAATGTAACATTGTACTTAAGTCGCATTTCTATTTGGGAGATTTGGTTTTGTAATCATTTACAAACTTGTTCGACTTATGTGAATAAGGCCTCATTTGTTTCCATTAAGATTAAGACGTCTGAATCTGAATGAACTGTGATTACAATGTACATATCTGATAGAAAAAGATTGCTTGCGCGTTTGCAGGCTCAAAAGATCTTTGGAAACAGATGGACAGAAATTGCAAAGGTGGTATCAGGCAGGTAATTACCAACATTGTATTTTGGTACTAATTGTTAGAGATTATGTTTTGTGTTTTGAACTTTTCCTTCGCTTTTAATACAGAACGGATAATGCTGTGAAGAATCGATTTACTACAATCTGCAAAAAGAAAGCAAAACATGAAGCAGTGGCTAACGAAAACTCTACTTCATACATTAATTTAAATAACAAGAGAGTTATGTTTTCAGACAGAATATCTGATGTTTCCGCTCCTGATAAGAAGCTGAGGTAAAATGAATATAGCTTGGTTCAATTATGTCGCGGAGATACCAAAGTTATGTATTATATAACATACACTCGTTGTGATATAGGAGGAGGAACACTATTGAGAGCTCTGTTGATGATTGTCTGAATAATAATCAATCGCTTAGACATCCATTTGCAGTGCTTGCTCAGAATGCCAATAACTTGAAAGAGACATATGAAAATGGTAACAATCTTTAACTTTGTAAAGGGACAGTAGAATATTAGATGAGAGAACATATCATTGATTATGTAACGGACTTTTTATGGATTTTCAAGGAACGTTCCTTAAGAAGAATGATCGAAAGATAAATGTGTTGAGGCAACAAGAAGAATTACTGAACTCACTGGCACTCAAAGTTGATTCGAAAAACACTAACCAGAGTCTTGAAAATGCTTGGAAGGTAAGGTTAATTAGTTGTAATTTTTTGTTCTTCTTTTTTTCTGTATCTAAAACACATTGAGCTCTTCACTTCGCTTAATGTGTTCTTTAGTGTCATCATCAAGGCTTTAAGACACACTTTTCGTAGAGGCCACACTAAACAATTGAAATTTTACTTTATCCTAAAATAATTCTGTTTCTTTATCCATATGTTTGTTATTCATGCTTATAATTATTAGTCTTGGACTAAACATATATATTTGTATGTTTTCTCCATTGCGCCTTTTCCACTTTATTTGCGTTTAAAGCCTCAACAGACCTTAAAGCCTTTTTGTGCGTTTTGGTATAGATAACACTGCCTCTGATGGGATGATCTGAAAAATTTGCAGGTACTCGATGATTTTCTTCATCGGATGAACGAAGGTGATATGCTCACGTTCCGTCATACAGAGATGAATTCTGGACACAATACTCATAAGAATCTGATAACAAACTCAAGTAGTAACGAAAGGAATCGACCATCGAAAAGGTATTGACTAGCACAAGCTCATTTTTCCTAGTGCAGACTAGTCTAAAATCTAGATGTACATACAGGCAACTTGCTTTATCTCAAGAGTCTGGTGGCAGTTCAGAGTACAATACCGGATCAACTCTGATGTCGCATGCATTGAGTAATAAAACAGAAGAAAGTCAAGTTAAGACGTGTGCGCATGATCAGGAGATTCAATCTGGTTTGCAAAAGTCTCAAATAGGTGATCAAACTGGAGTTCAAGAGTTGGAAAATGGAATTTTCTGTGATCTTTCATTCCCTCATGGTACGATGAAGAATTTCATATTACATAGTGACTATTCTAGATAGCTATGCTGAAATCTGAAATGCTTTATTCTTATAAAAATGATGATTTTGATTACGTCAGATACTCCGCCTGTTTGTGATGAAATGAAGGACAATGATGCATCCGCAACAGCTGAATGTGAATATCTTTCTCCTCTTCAAGTAACTCCGCAATTCAGATCATTAGCTGAAGCAATTCCCAGCCCAAAGTTTTCCGAAAGTGTAAGCAATCATTGCTTTATGTAATGCTTCGGAACTAAATCCAACAACAAACTGTTATAAGTTGCTTATTTGAGACATTGTTAGAAACTAACTAGCATTTTTCAGGAGAGACAATTCCTATTGAAGACACTTGGAGTTGAGTCTACATCTCCTCATCGAACCACCAAACCTCCATCTTGCAAAAGGGCACTCCTCCAAAGCCTATGATCAATTTGCATCCTTTCTGATGACACATACAAAAATGCAGGGCACGAGCGCGCGCACACACACAGACATAAACGTGTAACTAGTCTGTGTCTCATTTCTTGTGTGTGTCATCATGGAACTCGAATGGAGGTATTCGATGTATCCATAAGTTTTTGGCATTTGATAAGCTTATTGTACATAACATAATAGTGTAGTAGTTACAAATTGGAACTCACCAAAGTTTACAGAGTATGTAAAAGAAGATAGTTATTTGTAGAGCTTCTTCCAAGTCTTTCTGGTGGCTAAGTTGCTCGGACTCTTTAAAAATGTAGTCGTACCCTTGTCAGATTCTTTAAAAGCTATGCATGTTTGAAGGATCTACACACACTCGAAAAGAATTTTTGAAGAGTCCGACCAACATAATCTGGTGTAGTTGGTGGTAGTGTTAGTCAAGTGTGATCATTATTAAAAAGCAAAAGGTAGAGGCAGAAGGATGGAGGGAATTCTATATGAATTAAAGCTTAGTATTTAAATTTAAAGCATTCAATGTATTATTATGTACTACTTATGTATATCATACCTAGAATCTTTGCAATTATTTTCAATGGATTAAAATTTGTGATGTAGTTTCAATTTTGTTGTTCCTGTATATTGAATATCTTGAAATTACAAGGCACAATAGTTGGACGTTTGACCATATTTCATTGTGAAATTTGAAAAAAAAAAATACTATTATTTTTATTTTCACAGTGAAAATGATATTTGAAAAATTGGAGTTACATTTTGTTGACCAATATTAATACTAATTGATGTTGTTTTTAACTTTTTGTGAGTAATTTGGAGTGAAAAAAAATGAAAACACCTTTTTGTTGTTTTTCAAATTCTGTCAAAACATGTTTTTTGGAGTTCAACTCTAGAAAAAAGTGGGAAAAAAATTCATGGTCAAACGTCCTTTCGATGCTAAATCCTTGCTTGATAATATGTTGGATAAATATCAATATATAAGCAATTGGCCCATTAGCTCAGTTGGTTAGAGCGTCGTGCTAATAACGCGAAGGTCGCAGGTTCGAGACCTGCATGGGCCACTTCTTTTTAGAATTTTCAAACCTTTTTGGAAAATCATTTATTCTTGCAAATTATGAGATTCTAAAATTACGATAAAATTTTCAAACCTCTTTGGAAAATCGTTTATTCTTGCAAATTATGAGATTCTAAAATTCCGTCTATCATAGAGTGTAATGACCCTAAAGGTCATTTTTGGAAATTTTCATAAAATGACCGTTTTACCCCTCCTGATAGTTGCCTCGAGTCCTAATTGTTGTATTTTCGAAGTTGGTTTGGAGGAAAATTGATGAAAAGTTGAGTTTTTAAGAATTAAAGTTTGGTTAAAAGTGTTATTTCGAGTCATTGGAGTTTCGAGACTCGAATCGGATTTCCGTCGATTCCAGCGGTTTTAGAATGTCAAAACGGGTCTATGAGAATTTACGAAGTCGAATTTGGAGTTAAAACGAAGATTTGAGGTCCTAAGTTGCTAAAATTGTGAAATTTTGATCAAGAGTTGACTTTGGTCAACAAACAAGGTTCCGGTGCTCGAAATGGAATTCCGAGGGCACCGTTGGATTCAGGGGGTGATTCTAAGTCTAGAATGAGTCTTGGTTGAATTTTTAGAGGCCCCGAGTGCGTTTCGAGTTTTTGAGCCTAAAGTTAGTTTCTTGACATCTTATCGGATACCGGGTCAAGGAGACCTCGAATTCAAATTCTGACGATTTCATTGAGTCCGAAATGTCATTTTCAAGCTAGTAGCATACTTGGTTTGTGTTCGGGAAGTGCCAAATGAGTTTTGGGTGAGCTTTTAAGCTTCTTGGATGTTTTGATACTATTTCAGCAAATTGTGGCAACTAATGGGTTCATTATTAGTTTTAAAGGTCGAAAAATTATTCCGAAGGTTCTGAAATTTTGAGCATGAATTATAGGACTTATCTGCAAATTTGGTGCATTTTCGCTAACCCGAGATTGGACTTTTATCGCAAATAAGAAATAATTGTTTACCGAGTAGAAATGATATTTGACTGGGAAAACGAGCATGAAATTGAGCTCCGATTGAACGAGCAGGTCCGTATCATTATTTAAGACATTTACAAAAAAGAATCGGGTCATTTCACTATCGTATGAGGAAATTACGGCCTTTTTAGTGAAAGATTAACTGCTGTTTTTCTGGTGCATAACAGTCATGTACTGTTATAAAAATCTCAGACTGTGTTCATTTGGTATTTTGAGCATATCGGGAGTTCTAGAGATCGGAATGGAGTGATTCTTACGGGTTTCTTCTTGAATTAATATGAGGGTTAGTATTCAATCTTCAATTCGACATTTTCTCATAATTTCTTTATCTGGTTTTTTTTCCTATCCGTAAATCTCTTGGGAAAAATTGGGGTTTTATCGATTTGGACTCCCTTTTTGATGAAAAAGGTATATTTACGATCCTTATGTTATGGGTAAACTGATTTTAACATAAAATTATTGATTCATCGATTATTTTCATCATATTAACCGCGTACAATTTGGACTTTCCCGGTAAAGTTAAAGTTTGATAAATTGAGAATTTCAAGGTCGATCTTAACTCCGTTTTTGATGAAATTTCATATTTGAACTTATCTAAGCATGGGTAAGATGTTTTTCAAGAGATATTTCATTTTCGAGTCGGGGTTTCGGATCCGAATATTTTAGGCTTCTTCAAGAACGTGGATTTTCCTTCAAATTGAGTTTGTGAATTGATTTCAACTCCGTTTTCAAATTGGTTTTCACCATTAGCTTCCAAATACTTTAAGGATCATTTTACATCAAAAATTTCCAGATTTGGGTATCGTTTTCCGGTATGAGACTTTTGGACCGTTTTGCCCTTTTTCCCTAAATTTCTTGATTTTGGTGTCATTGGACTCGAATTGTGATTGTGAATAATTGTTTGAATAGATTATCGTGATCCGGATTATACTCGGAAAGGAAAGGCTCAAGTCAAGTAACTTTTGGAGTTCGTTTTAAGGCAAGTGGCTTCCAAACTTTGTAAAACTCTTAGACTACGCATGACTACTTTCCTAATTGTGTTGGGGAGTAATGGGGATTGAGGATGGGTTTTATTTGTTGATTGAAATTGTTGTAAATGAAAGATGGGGAATAAAACGAGCTAAATGTGTTATATGTGACTTGAATTTGTTGAATAAGTCATGTGATAACTGATATTGAGGGGATAGAAGAGCATGAGTAGGCTATGATTGATACAGACATTGATGTTGAGACAGATGATGTGTAATACTATGATGTGGTCGTGATATGGTTGTGATTGAGACAGGTGATGTGTAATACTATGATGTGGTCGTGATATGGTTGTGATTGAGACAGGTGATGTGTAATACTATGATGTGGTCGTGATATGGTTGTGATTGAGACAGGTGATGTGTAATACTATGATGTGGTCGTGATATGGTTGTGATTGAGACAGATGATGTGTAATACTATGATGTGGTCGTGATATGGTTGTGATTGAGACAGATGATGTGTAATACTATGATGTGATCGTGATATGATTGTGATTGATGACATGTGCATATTCATTATTCATCCCATGTGTGAACTATCTGTTGCATGAGTTCTGAGACACTGATATGAGGATGGATGGATATGAGACACAGTTGAGACTAGCTCCGGCTAGAGATATATGAGATGGACTAGCTCCGGCTAGCGATTTGGATGCCGATGGGATCTGGTTCCGGCGGTGATACATGGTCCATGTGTGGCCCCCATGGGTTCTGATTTGAGTATTCAGCGCGGACTGATTACGTCAACAGATGTGTATCGTAGGACAGACATGCATCACGACTACATGACATCATTATTGCATTTTGCATCGCATTTGCCTTATCTTTGTCTGTGATGTGTGGATTGTATCGGTTTACCCTTCTTATGTGGAATTTGATCTACTTGCTCTTATTTGTTGATCTGAGGTTGATGAGGATATACTGTTGGTTCTGGCTGTTGAATATGATCTGTTTAGTATAGGTTGGTTGGTTTGCTGCTAGATTGAAGTTTCGGTGGTTCGGTTGGGATTGAAAGGAGTTGTTTGTAGCTGCTAGTTTTGCTTAGTTTAGAGTTACTTGCGAGTACCTGTGGTTTTCGGTACTCACCCTTGCTTCTACACAATTGTGTAGGTTGACAGCTCTCTCAGATTCGGCTTAGTATTTTCTTTAGCAGATTGAGATTCGAGACATACTCGAGAGGTAGCGGTTCAATCCAGACGTGCCCTTGAGTTATCTTTACTTTTAGTTTTGTTCTATTCGAGAACTATACTCTGAGACTTGTATATTTTTATTCGAATTCTGTATTTAGAGGTTTGTACATGTGACAACCAAATTCTGGGTAGTGTTAAGTCTTAATTAAAGTCTTCCGCTTATTTATTATCTTTTATTCTCGTATTTCTACTTCTCTATCGTTGTGGTTGGGTTAGGCTGACGTGTCCGGTGGGAAATGGACACGTGCCATCACATTCGGATTTGGGTTGTGACATAGAGTCTCTTAATAAAAGACAAAAAACAAAAGGCGATTCTCGTGTGTATATAATAAGTAGAGACAAAATTTTCAGGTGCTCCTCAATTTATTTATTTTCAGTAATTCAAGGAGACTATAAATACATAAAAATAAAAAAATACATAGCATTATAACAACAATAGTAACATTAACAACATAATACAATAACTTAATTAATATATAGTGGAACTATAAAGTTTACTATTTTGAATCATGCTCCTTTGCTATTTGCTCAAAAAGACTTCCATCATAGGCAGCTTTTACAGTTTCTTTTGTCAATATTTCATTCTTATTTTTGCCTAAATCATATAAAGAATTCCAATCTACAAAAGCATTTGCCCTACACATATGAAAAAAAATTGGGTTAAAATTAAATTAAAAAAATTAAGGAGAACAATCTAACCAAAAAGGAAATAAAGATAATTGCACTTTGTATAGAGGTTTAATGCTCGAAAATATTGTTTTAGATCATATATTTCAAAAGTTTATTTTTTATTTTTATTATCTTAAATTATGTATCTGGTCAGATCACGAAAATTGAGACGGAGAGAATAACAACTAATAAAAACAAAGAAAGAGAGGATACCATCCATAGTAGTCCTTTGGTTTTCTATTGGTCTTGAGCAATTCTTTCACTTCATTGTAGGTTAAAGAATCTGCATTTTGATGTGCATGCTTCTTAAAGATCTCCTCAAACTTCTCTGGCACAAACCTTGAACAATAGTAAGTCAAATCAATTTAGCCAGTGACAGAGTCAAAACTTTCAATAAGACGAATTTAAAATATGAACAAGTAAACACACAAAAAGCCGAAGAAGGTTCAACTATATATATATATATATATATATAACCAATGTAATTTTTCTTTGAAAGAAGTTCGAATGAAACCTTTGAACCCTTACTAGCTCCACTCCTAACTGGACCAAGTGTAACTATACATAGTCACTTTGGTCCACATGAGCGGATCCAACATGTTATGTGTGAATTCACAAAAACTCATTAATTTTTGCTCAATTTTTTTTTTTTATATATATATAAATATTGGTTAAATATCTATACAAAGCCAGAATTTAATTATTTATAAGGTAGGTATGAATTTACCTCCCTTCAGAGTCATAGGCACCAGAATCACTACCATGTATGGCATATTTAATATTTTCTACCACAATGGGGAAGAATAAAGACGGGCATTTTCCCTGTGACACACACAAAAAAAAAACATATAGTATCACATAAAATTAGAATAAATTCTATTGTTGAGAACATATTAGTATAAATCATATCCAAAGATGATTTATTTGTGATCCACTTTCAATGCCCTAAGTTTACTTTGAAAAATATCCAAGTCTAAATTACTTTAGGAAACTTCATAAAAAGGAAGTACTCTGTCTGTTTCATTTTACTTGACTTTATATTAAAAATAGATTATTATTTTTTACAGATCTGTTTTAGCAAATCAAGATAAATTTGGCCTTTTATCAAATATGCATGGTCCCTAATCTAATTTCTAAGTCAATAGAGAATTCTACTTGACAAATTATACCAACTTTAAAAAAAAATTACCAAAATTTTATTATGGAACCATAGATAAAGAAAAAGATACAACATATACTTAGTGAAATCCCACAAAGTGGGGTCTAGGGAGGTAGAGTGTACGTAAATCTTATCACTATCTCACAGAGATAGAGAAGTTGTTTTTGAAATACCCTCAATATATATATATATATATAAACGACTTAATTATATGGAAATTACCGGTCGAGTCTTGTGACTGAGATTAAAATGAATGAGAACAGCAGCAAACATAGAACGGAAAATACCACGTCCCATCTTTCTAAAAGCTGAAAAAATAATTATAAATCAGAAAATATTCAGGTCAAGTCAAGAAAATATATATTAGTGTATAAAATAATAGGAAAAAAATGAACTCTATGTTTATTAAATTTCACTAATAGAAACAAATATTTTCTCCACCACAAATCAATGAAAAAGTTATGCTATAGAATATGATTTTTTCATTCATTTTCCACCGAACCAGCACACTCGAAAAATGCATGGTTGGAAACAGAAACCATATTCTCACAAAAATAGTGAAAATTTTTCTAATTTTTCCATATGAAACAATACTTTTTTTTTTTTCATACTGATTCAATTAAAAATCTATAGTTTCTGAACATTTTCCAATAAAAATTTCAGGAAAAAATAATGATTTTTTTAATAGCGACTAGGAAAGAAAAGAATCAAAAACCTTGGTACGTTTCTGAAGGGTAAATTATTCCATCATTATTGATATCGAAGAACATGACATGCTTTTCCAAAGGAGTGAGCTCATGATTATTTGCAATTATTCCTGCATGGATGGAATGTACGCAGATTTTATATAAAATAGGATAAATAAATTAAAAACCTATTTTTACTATCTAATAAATGTGAATAAGCAAACAACACTCTATCATATTAAAAAACTATATGATCATAAAAAATAAAAAAAATAAAAAAAACTTATACGTACCGTCAGCTTGACTGCAACTGGTTGAGCTAGCCATGGAAACTATATAATAATATATCCAACGAAAATATAAGAAGACTGTGCAATAAATAGAAAATAAAGGGAGAATTCAAGCTTTTGTGGGGGAACATGATGTATAATTAATTAACACGTAACATGTATTTTAAAATATTTTAAAGGCATAATATATAAATGTACCTTTTAACTTAGTTTCATTTGATATCCATGTTCTCTAATTTTGGGTGTGCATAATTAGTAGACACTTAGATATAAAATTGAATAAGTAGACATATACGTTTTACGTAACGTAATACACATAGGATGAGAAATTGTCATGTAGAATGCTACGTAACACACATGTGTCTGTTTGCTAAACTTTATACAAGGTTAAATGTTTATTTGTGCATTGAAAGACATGAATATCAACTGAAGCCAGATTAAAAGGTACGTTTAAGTATTACGCCTATTTTAAACATTTGAACAAGAGCTAAAATATTGAAAAAGTGGATAAAATATTGTAACTTTAATAAAGATGTGTATGTGTCTATGTGAGAAGAGAGGGAGAGGGAGAGGGAGAGAGAGATGAAGCACACCTTAAAAAAGGAGTCCCCAAAATGAGTTGATTTAATCCCAAATAAGTATTGGCTATTTATAGCCAATTTCTGTTCTTGTTAACCAACTTCTAATTTAATGCAACTCCGTGTACGCAATATGTGAAGACTGTATCGACGTGGTGCACTGGAGGTTGTTCTTTCTTTAATTAGAGATTTCAGGTTCAAATCCTTTTGAAGAAGAACATTTTTACTCGAATAGGGCATTATGAATTTAAAATAGTCGAGCTCTCAAATAAAACCTTAAAGCAAAGTAATTTTATTGATACAAAATAAAATTAATTTTTTTTACTAAATAAACGTTTAATAACAGATTAATATATATTAACTCTAACTTGGAACGTAGAAAGTACTAACAAACTACAATAATCAATAATGAGGCACAAAAGAATAAAAATAAAATTATCCAGCTATTACGCTGACAGAACATTAGTTACATTTGAAGTCTTAAGCTTTACAAGAAAACAGCCTAATATTTTTTTCATTTTAATTTGTTTATTTGATTTTATTTTGATAAGTAATTTTAAAAAGTAGATTTTTTTTAAATTTCGTAATTTTAAATTAAAAATATATAGAATATATTGTATCTTATTATTTTAGACATGTTATTTGAAAAAATTATACATATAAAAAAAAACTTTTAGAAACAGACTAAAAAAAAATAACACAAATAAATTGAAACAGAGGTAAGTCCACGTTCTCTATATGTTTTGCCTATACGCAATGTCACAAGAAGCTACATATATTGTTTGATTTCTTTTAGTTTAAGGTTTTAATAGTTTAATTAGTACCGAAATTTAAGCCCTAAGATAGGTTAGACATACAATTAGCCAAAGGTAGGATGAGTTAATTAATTAGACTTATCATCATAATTTTAGGATGAAAAGTAATAATATAGGGGTGTGCATTATTTGGATTAAATAGAAAAATCAAATTAAATTCTAATTTGAATTGGTTTTTTGGTTTGGTTTTGAATTAATAATTTACTTTGTTTGTTTTTTTGGTTTGGTTTTGGATTTTATATATATTTTATGTTTGGACATGTATAATTGACATACTTTTAAGTATTGTGTTTCATGTTTTACTTGTAATTTATGTTAGAAAGTATATTTCCCTCCTTGTATATATGTATTATTTTTTCAAATTGCAAATATAACTTTGATTATGTTTCTAATTATTCACAAAATCGAATAACCAAACTGAAAAGAGAAAAATCAAACCACACCGAATTTATTTAGGTTTCGATTGGGTTACACTTCTTCAAAATCAAAAACCAAAAAACTCAAACCGAAAAACCGAATGAACACCCCTAAAGTAATGTAATTGATAAATTATAAATATAATTTATTTCAAATTTTAAGGTCTTTAATTCGATGTATAAAAATGTGAATCGTTTTCAAGCGAATTGTTTATCAAGAGACTTGAAATAAGAAGAGGATAAAGGCCTCATGACTATGGATAGATGGAATATGGTTAACTTCAGAACTATCCGAAAAAAAAAGATAGAGATCATCTGGGACCAGCCTTGAGATGGATTTTCGTTTAGAATCTGCCTTTTGATAGATTGTTAGATTTGAAAACTTGGTGTCATTTGGTTATGACCAAGATTTCAATCATCTTTTGCATTTTCTTCATCTCAAATAGGAGTTTAAATCCTTTCAAATTAGGGAGAAGTAAGCCACTTTTTGTATCTCCCTCATATCATTGTACTTTTGAGATAAGATGAATAAAATGCAGAATGTGTTAAAAAAAATAAAAATAAAAATAAAAATAAAAAAAATAAATATATATATATATATATATATATATATATATAAGAAAAAATATAATTCATAGTATTTTCTATATAGCTTTTTAATAGCTAAATTGTAATATTAAAATGTTGAATGATTAATTTAATCGATGTTAACTCTAAAAAAATAAATTAAAAAAAATACAAGAGGATTTTATATCTAAATTTTAGGATTGTTTAGAGGTGTTTTTGAGTTGATCGAGATTGAATTCGTCAGTGTATACTTCATGTATAGTCAGTGTATCGTTCATGTTTAGTTAAATAATATTCAATTTTCGAGTGTATCATCATGTATAAATAGTGTACAACTCATATAAAGATAAGATATATTGTATAGCCAGTGTATAACTCGTGTATAGGTAAGATATATTGTATAGTCAGTGTATACTTTCTATGACGTTTGACAAGCTATAGTATTGTCAATCTATATTTTCTTTGACTTTTACCTAGTTTTTATGTAAATAAAAACATGATTATATTGTCGTAAATCGGTCAATCTATTGTATATATTTGAAATTAGCCCAAATTTTTATTCCATTGGGTTTCATCTAGTGAGAAATAAAAGGAAAAACTACGTAATACAACATACTTCACTACAATATTTACTGTTAATACCTATACTTTTAAATTATTACATATCTTACCACTAATTAAAAGTTTCATACGCATCTTACACTTGAGTACATGTATTTTTGCTACCAAATACACAAAAATAGAGAGAGAGGCGAGCAAGATTGGGGAGGGAGGTGAACAAGATTCGTATGTATCTCAAATACATGTGAATATGCATGTATCTAGAGTGATTCACATGTAACTGGATACTAGGTACATATGAGAGTGACGAACGAGATGGGAGAGAGGCGAGCGATATTTGCTATGTATCCCAGATACATGCAAATCCACTTGAAAACAATATATCTAGAACAAATTACACCTAAATTTGACCCCATGTATCTAGAGACACCAAAATTTGGTATGATATGTAATATTGCAAACTAGAGTGTATCTAAGTAATTAAATCCTAAGCTAGTGAGATTTATGTAAGTTCCCTGAAAAAACCGAAATAAAATGCATAAATTGTTAGTGTTGAACTTGGGCTTTCGGCCCTAACTCTACACTGAGCCCATTCCCTTTTGAGTCCATCTGACTTGGGTCGGTCCATCATATAAATTTGGTGAGGAAAAATCAATATCTGGTCCCTAATTATAAACTGAGCGCGAGCGAGTAATTAAAAAACCCCTTTTCATTTTTCTTCTGAAATTAAAAACCCTATTTTCATTTTCTTCAGAGATTTGCTGAGAATCATTATCCGGCGACGGCGACGGCGACGGCAACTCTCAACGTTAAGTTCCTGAACTGAGCAATCGTCTCTCAAAGATGGACAATCATTTTCCGGCGAAATCGAAAACTGAATGAGAATCTCTGGTAAGTTTTTGACATTATGAAAAAAGCAGCAGAAGAAGAAACTCTTCTGTGATTGGTGAAAATCCTCATGATTTTTTATATGTATACATTGTGAAGGACCATTGATTTTAGTGTTTGTTACAGTACAGTAGCTTTTTCACCTTTTTTGAACAATAACCCTAGTTGATTGTATAAGTCTGTTGCATTTTTTTAACTTTTGCTTTTTGAAATAGAAGAATTTGCTTGAGCTTGGTGATATTCTGTTACAGATTAATTGGTGAACTTGGTGGCTGTTTTAATATGAAGATTTTGATGCATGTAGTTGAAATTAGCTGACTTAGAATGATTTAGATCATAGAAACGTTACGGGAGTGATTTCACTCATTTGTGGTTGAGTGAGAGACTGAGGTTTCTATCCGTTGGTTGTATTTATATATTCCTATATCGAGAAACATAAAATATATTGGCAGGTTTTTATCTTATATTATATTTTATTGGTTTTGAAAGTGGAGTAATGCATGTAAGATTGGAGTTTTTTTCTTATTTATGAATGTTGATGCACGGTACTGACTGCATCAATACGAAAGTAACCGACAAGTATAAAGAGAAATCATGGTTGACACTAAAGACTATAAGATGAGTTACTTGAGATGAATAGAAGATGCTATCAAAGTAACTGATTGTCCTCTGTTAGCTGTCACTTATGTCTTTGTACTCAATGACTCGATGTTATCAAAGTACTTGGTCATCACTGCTGAAATAGTATGCACTTGACGCAGATAAAGTCTGTCCCATGTGTAGTGTGATTTGGGGATTGATTTTTTGTGTATGGTCAGCTATCTAAAGTTGTGTTGGATGCCTTTCCTTTGGTTCATTCTGGTCTGATGGCTTCACCTTGATCTTATTGAGATGTCTTCTACCCTCTTCTAAGTTGCTTTGGTTACAAAGAACAAGTTCGTGTTTGCAGAGGTGAGGATTTTCTCCATAAATGGTTTTAGATTAAAAGGGCTTTGTACCACCCCATTTAGAGGCGGAGCCAATGTTTTTAGTTTATGCATTCTGGATAATTATCCTTTTTATTTGTTGTGTTCTGGATAGATTATTTGTAAATATTAAATGGAAATTTTAATATAAATACAGAATTTAGTTTAAGTTACTGGGTTATGCTGAACCCGAAGCTTTAATGGTAGCTCCGCTCCTAACCCATTGTAATAATTACCTCGTTAGCTTTAGTTTACGAAATATCCTTAGTCAATTATTATAAATCTTAACTTATTTTCTCAAATATCTCAACTTCTTGTGTGTATAGAAACTTAATGTTTACGATTTATTCAGTTTTTGTAGTAATTTACAGATATACATTATTTTTAGTTTCTGAATGTCATTTGTAAATAGTTGTTAACCTAATTCATTTTCTCGAAATCTCAGCTTCTTGTGGCTAAGCTTTTGTAGCTTCTTGCGAGCTCAACACACCTGGATCCTTGAATTATCTCCCTTATATTTCAGGTATATAATTTTTCTTAAAAGTTATATGCATCTTAGTACTTTCCTTTAGTATGCTTTATATTTTTCTAATTTAATCTTTATGTACCCTCCAAGGTTATGGCACCTAATAAGAGACAGAAGCAACTTGTTGATAATGGACCTGATGAAGCCTCCAAGGTTATGGCACCTAATAAGAGACAGAAGCAACTTGTTGATAATGGACTTGATGCAGCCTCCAAGGTTATGGCACCTAATAAGAGACGGAAGCAACTTGTTGATAATGGACCTGATGAAGCCTCCAAGGTTATGGCACCTAATAAAAGACAGAAGCAACTTGTTGATAATGGACCTGATGAAGCCTACTTAATCGGGATGCAAAAGTTTTTGGATTATGCTTTTGGAAGAACAGAAGAACTATATGAAATACGATGTCCATGTGTCAAATGTTGCTACACAACTTTAGGAACACGCGAAACAATCGAGTCACATTTGAAGATTTATGGAATAATTCAAAAGTATTCTTTAGGGGTGTCTGGAAATGATTCGCCAGGTGCTATAGGTGAGGGACGAGGCAAAGAACAGGAGGTTAGATCTATGCGCTCTATGGGGGCATCTGGAAATGATGTAGGATCCTTCCATCAAAATTCTCTTTACTCTGGTCAAAGTATGGCTACACCTTCTAATAGTACTAGTTCAGATGCTACCATATCTGATTATTCTGGTGAAAGTATGCCATCTCATTCTACTGGTACAAGTTCAGATCCTACCACATCTGCTGGTCAAGGAATGCAGAGAACAAATAAACACCCCTTCGTTCATGACAAGGAACAAATGCAAATTGATATTACATTGCCTCCGTCTACCGATCAAATTATGCAAGACACCCTAAATGTTGAAACAAGTATGATCTTGCAATTCTACTGTGTTACGAATTTGCATGACTGAATTATAATGCTAAAGTATTTACTAAACATGAATTCAAGTATGAAGTTGGAAAGAATATATGGTATAATCATAAATTTATGTACGTGGCTTTTATGTTGTTTGCATAACATTTCAGACATTTCTAAATTATATGCAAATGTAGGTTCATGTACTACTAGAAAGGTAAGAAGAGGTCGAGGACAGAACAAGTGCCAAGAAGTTGCATCACTTCAAGCCGGACAGAAGCTGAAAGTGACATTTTATAATAATCGAACTGTTGGAAGGAATAGCAATCTATTTTCCAGGCACTTGGGAAAATTAGTTCGTGACCATAGCATGTGTCCATTAGGAGTATCATCGTGGGATGACATTGAGGAAGAAAAGTTAAATCACATGTGGGCAGCTGTTGAGGTAACACGTGTTCAATTTGCTTATCGGCTCTTTGCTAACCTGAAAAACACCTTTTGCTTATGTGGACAACATAATTGTCAATTTGTAGGTTTATGTTAGCCAAATTGTTGTAATAGATGTGATGGTGTCATGGAGTAGGTTTAGAGCTTTATTAAGAAAGCTTTGAGGACTCTGTAGTTTGGTAGAGCAGAGTGTGCAATTGATCTTGATCTGGACCTCAATTTTGTGTTTGCATTTTGACAAATGTCCTTTAAATTTGTACTAGCCTTCTTGTTAGTGGCATTGTACGGGTTGCTATTTGGAAAAAAATAAACTAATATTCCTTACTTGGTATCAATATGCAACTATTAGATACAGTAAACAAGAATTCACCATGTCTCTTTAAAGAATATCCTGGTTGTATCACTTTTTGACTGGTTAAAAGCTGCTTTACCTTGTACTTTTTTCATTTTAATAGTGACAGACTTACAGTTTCTTAAAACAAAAAGGAAATTGATCCAGTACACTGTCTTTCTCTTTCTCATCTCATAAAAATGGGGGTACAACAAGGAGTTGATCAATTGTCTTACTGCCCATATTCTTGGTTCAATCACCTTCTTAAATTGGTTATGCTTGAAGCAGGACCCTCCTTAATATGGAGCAGTAAGCCCAAAAATGGAAATACAAATGGATTTTCTTGTGAGGGAAGTGATTGGGTGTGATAATTTACAGTAGAGATTACTATAAGTGAAAAAGGGATGTCCAATAGTCTTAATCCCTGAAAAGGTTCTTTTTTGTACTTTTTGCAAGTAGAGGTTCAGCTATTGATTTTGCTTATTCTAATCTGGTGTTAGGGAAACAGATATCTGCTATTGATAATCTGGTTTTTGGAGTAATGCGTAGATAAAATTTTAAAAACTTGTTACGTAGCAGAAAACTGGACTCTTCGCTAGGTGGCACATTGGAGATACAGTCAATCTTTTTGGAGTTGTGCAAGTATCATATATGCCACTAGTCTACATATCATCTATGTTGAACCTGTGAGTGAAACAGTGGGGGATCCTCTGCTGTGAGCATCAATAATCTTGTAATTTCATCATACTTGGTGGTTTTCATTAGACTAAGAAGCATTTAAACACTGATTTTCATCTTATTATGAACTATTATTCTTGGTACTGGCAGGAAGATGATCTCTGCAGTTATGTTTTCATATGCAGCAATTATTTTTTATATATGTATTATTTGTTTACTAAAATATGTCGTTTATCTTAACCAAAAAAATTGATTTATTGTAGGAAAAATTTGAGAGTGATGATATGGATAGTCATCGCGGTCACATTTTGGGATGGATGAAAGAATTATGGAACAAATGGAGAGGACAATTACATTTTAAGTTTGTGAAAGGTAAGCCAATCCAAGAGGCTCTCAAGAATACACCAAAGGGCGTTGACAAGAAACAATGGGAGTGGTTGATAAAAGAACATTTTTCTTCAGAAACTTTTCAGGTTTGACATTTTGCCTAGTGATGTAATTTCATTGTCATACTATGGTCTTTCAATTGAGATTTTATTCATGATATTTATATGTAATGTTCCACAAATATAGGCGAGAAGCAACAGGAACTCAGCAAACAGAGCTAAGTTGAAGATGCCTCATCATACCGGTAGCAAGCCTATTAGAGAAATTATTTATCAAAAGGTGTGGTCAAAAAATCTCCTTCCCTTTTTCTCTTTTCTTTTTGAAATATTGAGAGGTGTTATTTGACATGTTGACTTTGACGTGAAGGGCGGGAAAAATGGCAACCCACCAGATTTAGCAACTATTTTCTTCGAGACTCGCAAGAAGGATAACAAGCTTGTCGAATCTGAGGCAGTTAAAAAACATGTGTGTTTCATTTATTGAACAATGAAAGCTTACTCTTAGTTATTATGGTTCTGACGGAAATCTTTCTCTATATATGTGTAGGCTCAACTCCAAGAATTGGTGCAATCAAAACCATCTCTTCCTAGCATAGAGATAGTGGAACAATGCTTTGGACCTCAAATTCGTAGCCATGTATTTGGGTTTGGGGGTGGAGTAAAAGCGAAAGACTTGAAAGGTCCCGCTACCTCAAAGGCTGAATTACTATCTGAGTTACGTTCAATTCGAGAGGAAAACCAATCTTTGAAAGGTGGCGCTTCCTCAAAGGTTGAATTACTTTCTGAGTTACGTTCAACTAAAGACGATAACCGATCCATGATGGATCGCTTGTGTGCCCTAGAAAATGAGGTGAAAGAACTGAAGGAGCTAAAAGAATTATTTTTTGCTCAACACCCTAATATCCAATTTACAACATCATCTATTTCAGGAGAATGACAATCTGATGAACATACCAAAAGTTTGTAATATATTAGTAATTTCCTTCTAGAAATTATTGTGTTTTGATATGGTAAACGCAACACTATATGCGAGATCGTCTCTAACTAGTCTTGTAGTGTATCGCTTTTCTTTCCGTTATTTCTCGAGATTTAAATTATGTGCATTTTGATTTGTATTTTCAAATGTATTTCTTGTCATATTAATTTGAGAATGAGTGTATAGCGGAAATTTATATGCATCAGAGGAAGAGTTTTTCAACGGGATGGTGCCGGCTAGTAAATCATCAATACGCTTGCTAAATAAGATAGAAGTTGATGAAAGAGATATCAAGAATGAGTGTATAGTTTGTCTAAAAGTGAAATAAACAAGGAGAGTGAAGCACTATGCATGCCTTGCTCACATATATTTCATGGAGAATGTATTATCGAGTGGTTAGAAAAAAGTCATTATTGTCCTCTTTGCCGCTTTGCGATGCCAACGGAGCAATAATTTAATGTCAACACAATTTTGTACTTTTGTCTTTATTAAAGGACTATTTAGAGATTATTTAATTTATTTTCAATGTTTGTGTTTTTATCAAGATTCAAGTGTTTTTTTGGGAAAATTGTATATAATAACAAACTATTAATTCAAATTAAATGCTATAAATATAGTTTAATTTAATTGTACCTCATAACAAACTGTTGCTATTTCACTTCTCTCCTGGTGAATCTCGCTCGCCACTCTCGTTCTCTCCCTCTCCTCTCTCGTTTTTTTATATAAACGCAAGTGTATAAAGTGCGTTTGTGTTTGTATAAAGCGCAAGAAAATTGTATATATACATATATTTTCGATCCCCTCTCCCAGATCTCGCTCGCCACTCTCCCAAATCTCGCTCTCTCACTTTATACAAAAAACGCAAATTGTATAAAATGCGTTTGTGTTTGTATAAAGCGAGAGAAAATTGTATATATACATATATTTTTGTTCCTCTCTACCCTCTCCCAGATCTCGCTCGCCACTCTCCCAGATCTCGCTCTCTCACTTTATACAAAAACGCAAATGTATAAAATGCGTGAAAATTGTATATATACATATATTTTCGTTCCCCTCTCTCCCCTCTCCCAGATCTCGCTCGCTCACTCGCCTCTCTCACTTTATACAATTGATCTTTTTGTATATGTATACCAAAGCAGATTATACAATTGCTTTCTTTTGTATATGTATAGCGAAATATACATATTTATGTTTGCTATGGAGTGCAATTATGCAAACTTTGTTATAGCATACAAATATGAATTTTGTGTTTGTTATATGTGAAAATTGCTCCTTTTTTTTTCTATTTTTCTTTTTAGTCCGTGCAATACTTTACTTAAAAAATAATAATAGAATTAATTATGAAATTTGTTTACTGTTAAATATTATAAACGGAGTAATCTATAACTAGATTCAACTTTGCATGTGGGTCTGACTCTGCTAATGACATGGCTACTCTCAAAATGGGTATTCACTTAGGAATTGTTTGGCGTGAGGTATAAGGTATAATAATCCCAAGATAAAATATAGGATTATTTTATTCCACGTTTGGTTGGAGGTATTAGGTAGTTCTTGGATTATCCCGAGATAGCTTATCGCGGGATTAGTTATCCTGGACAACTTATTTCCAACAAAATGGCCTTTACTGTGTTTGTTGCTATGCATAGGGAAGGGGCGAGGTAAAATCACTTTTCAAATAATTGTAACGAGCTGTCGAATCTGTGATTTAGTTTTGGTGATAAAATGAAAACTTCATACCTTTTCTGTAAAAAAATAATCAGTTTTTGATGTAACTATCTATTTCAAAGTTTGACCTTCTAACTTTAGCCTACTTTTAAGTAACATTATAGTAGTAGATACCTTGTGGTATTAGTCGATGTGCGTGTAAGTTAACCCTAGATATCACAGTTATAACAATGCAACGTTTTTTAAGATTTCAGTCTGAAATTATGGTCTTATTAGCCTGGAAGTCACAGTGAGAAGAGCATTGGTAAGTAACAATCTGCAAAAAAAATTTAGTTACTTTTCCATAAATAAAAATACAAATAATATTTGAAGTTTCCAATTTATGGAGTATTACCTAAAAACGTGTACTTTTCTTAATTTTTCCCCACTCATTTCCTTTTTTCTCATCAAATTTATTTAGAAACTCACTTATCCTATTCCTAATCAGTTTAGGTAATATTTTATCATATATTATTATAAGTGGGAAGCTCCTAACCTAAAAGTTGATTTACCATTTTCTCCTTATACTAAATTATTTTTTTATAAAATAATTTTTATTTACACCATAATTAAAAAATCAATTAAATTAGTTTTCAATAACATGAATTGAACGGATGCTTTGGAAGTGGAGTAATAATACTTTAATTATCACACTTAATTCAACGATTTAATAAGGATTGAGGGCAATCATCTTTCTTGATTTAACAAGGATTGAGGACAATCAACTTTCCCTGCTTATTTTTTAGTTTATTCATTTTATATTAAAATTTTGATCATTATCATATTATATCAAGTAGAAACCTTCCAAAAGAAAAATTGAATTACAAATCGCCTATTAAAAGTTAAATATCATTTTAACCTTCAAGCAACTATTATTTCAAAAAGTCTATAATATAAAAAATATAAATATGCACATTTCATGCAATAAAAAAAATGTTTTTACATTTAATAATTATAATAACCATAACTTTATTATATGAAACGTTGGTGGTTTGATTATTTAATTGTTACGTTAACTAATGGCCGACCTTTCATTGCTACAGTAAGTACAAAGAAGCTGAAAAGTTGAATTGAATATTAATTAGTAAATTAATTCATTAGTAAATAAATGAAAGTAAATTTCAAAGACTAGGAAAAAACATTATATAAAGGCTAAATGAGTTCACTAATTTCCCATATGCTCTTTGTAACTTTTGAGATTGAATGCAAATCATTTTATCTTAGATTTTATTTTTTTTCCCTTTTCTTTTTACGTCCTTTGATAGTTTGCATAAAGAAGAGATGCAAAGTATGTAAAATTGTTTTTATGCCTTCTAATAGTTTGCATAAAATTAAAGAAGAGATGAGAAGTATGTAAGATTGTTGATGCCAAATTAGAGTAGCTGTCATATTCAATTTTTACTACTCTTGAATTATCAGCTAGATATAATATAATCTTTCAAGAAATCATGGTCAAAATCACCATCTCTTCTCCCTTTCAACTATCAGTATTACACCTTTTTTGTGGTAGCTGATCTAGCGACAATCTTTGATCGTGGAGGGCTTGATTTCTCCGGAAGGTTGATCATAGTTGACATTAATGAATTCATTGTTATAGTATAATCTGATTACAATTCTTTAAGATACAAAGATAATATACTCTCTACAAAATAGTTATTTCATCTAAAGAAATGGTGTTATTTGAACGCGTTGATTGATGCTCCTCTTCATGTTGATTACTGGCTATAACCTTTTATCATCATTGCAATATTCAACTTTAACTCGAATATTTCTTGAAAAGAACTCATTAATCCTTTTTGTGTATGCATGTCATATTTGGTTAATTAGAATTACAATACTTTGATTTCACATGTATTGGAATTTCATTTGTTTGGGGGCTTTTTGTTTACATGCACAATTGTTAAGATTATAACAATTAGTTTCAAATTCTTAATAATCATATATTATTTGCGTTTTGTAAATTTTAACAAGAAATTTTAAATATTTTAAATATCATATCAAGTTTTTTGTTTAAATATTTCAGATTCATTGTTTTGCTATTTGGTATGAGCATCACAATTCATTATCCAAATATTATATCACGAAATTTAATACTTAATGTTATTAGGTGCAAATATTTAATACTAATACTTCTTTATAAACAGAATATTTGCACCTAATAACATTAAAATGTAACTCATTTTATACATTTTACTTATCTAACTAATATAGTTATTCAATTTTGTAGTTCTGATAGTAATTAATCATTTATCGCTCAACGAAGAAGTCATTCAAATTGGATGAGTTACGTTCATCAATTTTAGTTTTTAATTTTTTTTCGTTATTGATTACACTATGGTTTTAATATAACTTATATCATGTATACTACTTGCTTGAGACACATGTGCAACACACGTGTTGAGAAACTAGTTATAAATAAACTTGAAAGGGGTAAGTCTTCCATTAGTAAAAAAAAATATTGATTTCTTCTCTCAAAAATTGCAATATGTTTCCAACAGAGTTTGTATGCCATGTCTGCTTCAAGAACTCTCTTGTTAACGTTAAACCAATTGCTTCTTCTTCTTTACCCTATTTAACCATTCACTTTAATCTCAGTATAGTACAACAGTTTTGGTATATAAGACCTAATGATCATGAATCCGTATCCCTAGGTGCAACACTGGACCCTTCAACCAACTCGACCCAAATTATTACCCATCTTTCCGATACCATGCTCTATGAGAAACTCGATCACGCTATATCACAACTGTTAATGGGCAAGTTTGAAGATCAACAACACATTATAGTTGAACTAACAACTCGTAAGTTGCAAAGGATCACGACTACTGAGATGTCAGAGGTATGTGTGGATGTGGAATTACAGATTGATCACTACTGCGATGGTAGAATTTTGTCAGCATTGGAAGAATCATCATCTGTGGATGGAATGGTACCGGCTAGTGAATCATCGATAGAGTTGCTAGAGCCGATGGAAGCTGATGAAAGAAATAGCAACAATGATTGTTCGGTATGTCTAGATGAGTTAGGGGAGGAAACTGATGTACTGCGGTTGCCTTGCTCTCATATGTTTCATGCTGAGTGTATTACAAAGTGGTTACAGAATAGCCATTACTGTCCTCTTTGCCGCTTTCACATGCCAACCGATTAGACAAAACTACCTAATGGATCAAATTGTGTAATCAATTAGTATATGGTTTGGTATCTTTATGAAGTGTATATATAATTATTAGTTATTAGCCTTCAATTCACATTAGTATCCTAGTTCTTTTATTAGTGGTGTACATATAATGTTAGTTAGTATTGTTTCTTTTATTTGTGGTGTACATATAGAGTTCTCTTCATGTTAGTTAGTATTGTTTCTATTTCATCATCATTACGTAAAGTTACATTACTATTATATATCTTGTTGTACCAAATTATTGGAAAAGTCATACCATTATTTTATAATCATTTTCTTTTTTATTCAATGAAATCAAACTGTGAAAAATCAAAAGTAAAAAAAATTTCTATAACTGATAGAAATATTTTAGTTATTGATTTAACGTATTTCAAAATTAAAAACTAATAAAACAAATCAATAATACATAAAATCGAAACAAGTAAATTGATACAACAGTACATCCCTTACCATACACTCCTAAACAATTGATAACAAGTTAACAACCATCTAAGCGAAGTGTTAACCATTCAACTAAACACCTTTGCTAATGAATGAATAGAGCGCTTTTATGCAAGTGAGGAGCTATTTGGAATTCCCGTAGAGATGGCTTCGTCGGCGAGTAATACGGTGGCTCGGACTTCCGGTAGAGATGGCTTCGTCGGCGTGTGCTACGGTGGCTCCAAAATTGACCCTAATTTTGTCAGTTCTTAGTTTTGTTTGGGCATTTGAGGTTAGCAGGCTTCTTCTTCGCTGTTGCAGTTGCGACGACAGGCTTAGAATCCCCATACCGAGCCGATTGAAGCTTGTATGAGCTTACCAGAAGCAACAAATGAACTTCCGGCCACAACTAGTACAATGTAAGGCATTTTCTTCATTTTTAGTTCATTTGCTACAGATGTTTTTCTTCAGAGAAAGGAAAAAACTACCCATGCAAAACAATGAGGAATAGTAATAGTGAACTGGCTTAGCCCAATCATGAAATCATCCATTGAAGCGCTCTGTAATGCCAAACGGTTACACTGTTTGGTTCACTCCTATCTTATATCTATTGGGTTTCCTACAAATGTTTAACCAACTTGATCATTGTTTATTCAAAGTCTTATGACATGGTGTCCATCCGCAACATGTTTGATAAATTGCCGAAAGGAATATGGTTTCACGGGCTGCACTTTTTTCTGGATACTCTCAGAATGGGTATTCACTTAATGTGTTTTTTGTAATGCATAGGGAAGGGGTGAGGGCAAATCAGTTTACTGATGGGTGTGCACTAGTGTGTCATGTATTATGTATGAATTTAGGAAAGCAAATATAAGGGTGCATTCAGAAGAGCAGGTTTGTGGCATAGATGAACTACTTCGTTAACAAAAAGTAGAAAAGCTAAGGGAAAATCCATATGCGCGGCGTAGTTAAAGATGTGTCTTGTGCACGTTATATGGTTATAATAGTTTGTGTATGCATGCTGGCTGTCAATGCAACTGCCCTCTACTTTTGTCATTTTTTTGTAACATATTTGTGTATTAATAACAAACTACACAAGGGTGTGTAGTCCCCCATATTTAAATCAAGACGTGCAAAAACAAAAAGCTCCTATACCTTAATCTTCTTATAAGGAATTTAGTACATCATAAATTGATTCTAACTCTTCCATTAAGCTATGTTTACACCAAAAAAGAAAAGCCGTAAACATTTCATCTTTAGTTTCCGTATACTGATGGCTTTGTCTTCAAAACAAACTTGGTTTCTTTCTCCCCACAAAGTCCACCAAATGCAAGATGGGACAATTTTCCATCTCTCTTTCTGATTGGACAGATTGGTATCACTATTCTAGCATTCCAGTACCTCAGATACTCTTCCCGGCATAGTCCAGCAATGCCCCTCAAGTTAATGAAAATCTTCCACAACAGGTCAGTCCAGCTGCAGTGAAGAAAGAGATTAGAGATTGTCATTGCTTACTTACCACAGAGAAAACACCTTGAGCAAAGATTGAAACCTTTCCTCATGAGTGTATCTTGTGTGAGTCCAACTTCTCTGGCTAGCAACCAAGAGAAGCATGCAACTTTATGTGGGATCTTAACCCTCCAGATCACTTCCAAGGCCAAGTCCCACTCTGATTGTTTGAGGTTGTGAATACTCTGTATGCTGGCTCTGCTTATTCCTTAACCATATCAAGCAATCTGTCTTAGTTGATGTTCCTTTTGAATTGTTCTAAAGCACCAAAAAAGCTTGCTAGTCTATCAATTTCCCAATCATTTAAAGCTCTCCTGAAACTCAAATTCCACCCTTGTTCACCCCAGACCATTTCAATTGTTGAGTTTTGTTGTTGATTGAGGGAGTATATGTCTGGATAGAGTTGCTTTAGGGAGCCTTGTTCAATCCATTTATCATTCCATAGATCTACTTTCCTTCCATTACCAACGCTGAACATGGTTTTTGTTAGCAATTTGGGCCACAAGTTCCTTATGATTTCCAAAGACTAACTTCATAACGACTATTGCTCACTTTGGTAGTCCATATTCCATCCAAACCATATTTCTCCCTGATTACCTTCTTCCATAATGGCTGGTAATCTGAGCTGGTCATCAGTTTTGTTTGGGAATTTGGGGTTAGCAGCTGCAGCTGCTTCGCCGAGACAGTAGAAACGACAGGCTTAGAAGCCGACTGTGCCGATGGAAGCTTGTATGAGCTTACCAGAAGCAACAAATGAACTTGTGGACACATCTAGTACAATGTAAGGCATTCTTCATTTTTAGTTTATCGGTTTTTCTGTTGAGAAAGGAAAAAACTATCCATGCAAAAGAATCATGAATAGGAATGTAATAAATTGGCTCAGCCCAAACTCTCAATTCCCTCACCTGAATTGTTATTAAAATTGGTAGAGGTGTCAAATGGGCGGATTGAGATGAATTTGAGCGGGTTCAAATTGGATTGAGTTAATAAATTGACGGTTTATTGACTTGTCCAAAAGCTATTCGACTGAAATCGGTTGGGCGGAAATGGGCTAAAATGCAAGTTTCCTTCAAATGTCCATTTGGGAAGCAAGTTGACGACATGGTGTCTGCCCGCTAGATATTTTATATATTGCCTGAAAAGGATGTGGTTCACTTTTATCTGGGGTATTCACATGAATCCCTTAATGTGTTTGTTGCTATGCGTAGGGAAGGGGTGAGGGGAAATCAGTGTCTTGAGGGAGTGCACTAGTGTGGCATGTATGAATTTAGGAAGGTAAGTATAAGGGTGCATTCACAAGAGCAGGTTTGTGACTTAGATGAAATACCTCATTAACAAAAAAGTAGAAAAGAAAAGTGAAAATCCATCTGCGCGTAGTTAGATGTGTCTTTGTGCATGTTATGGTTATCATAGTTTGTGTATGCATGCTGGTTGTCAATGCAACTGCCTACTTTTGTTTACGTTATATCATTTACATACTTTAATTCTGCAGGGACAAAAAGAAAGAGTTTGCGGCAAATTAGGCTGCATATCATCCTTTTGGCGTTGATGTTTTTCTTTTTTGGCAATTAAAGAGAACTTTATTAATTACCAGTGAGCTTTACAATTTGAGGGCGAACGAATCAATTCAGTTCCTTCTCAGTATCCTACTCTACCAGAAAACACATTCAAACCTTAGATAATAGATACCTACATTCAACCAAGAGTGAATTCTCAAAGGGAGCAAATGTAACTGAATAGCCGATGGCTATGTCTAACTCTGGTACATATAGAGAGCGTCATCTAATGGAATAGTATCTCTTTGGTAGATGCTTTACTCTGAAAAATTCTCGTATTCCTCTCTATCCAGAGTGCATAATTCTCTCTTGCAAAATTAGCCTTCAAAATAATCCTTTTCGGATGGTTACCTCTGGAGTGTTGTTGTTCCCAATACCATTCTGAGCTTCATTTTTGGATTCCTCTTTTCCATTTCTGCCATCCTAATAGTGGAGAAGATGCATTCAAAGAACAAGTTTTGTAAACTCTCAGGCACAGTGTTACATAGAACACAAGTTTCATTCACATTTAGACCCCACCTTATCAGTCGATCCTTTTTTCTCAGCTTACTATGCATACTCAACCATAGAATACAATTTTATCGTGGTTTTGCTACATTCTGACATAACAATTTTCTCCAAGTAACCTTTGGCGTCTCACCCCATAAACATTTATAGGCGGTAGCTAAGTGAAATTTGCCTTTGACAATCAAACTGCGCATGTCACCTAGTTGCTGCCAATGTTTCCGCATTTGCAATATCTTCTTAATCATCCACGCAGCCTGTTTTGGGAGGTCAATAGTCAACCAGTTCTGGCTCTTTATGTTGCACGTATGGACCCAAATGATCCAGAGCTTCTCTTTTTTTTTTTTTGACTCAAGGCCCAAAGTAGATTGCATATTGAAGCTGAATTCCAGATGGTTAGATTGAGAATGTTTAAACCCCCTGCACTTTTAGGCATGCAAACTTTATCCCAAGCCACCATGGCTTCTTTTTTTTGTAATAGTTGCCTCACCTGACTATAGATAACTCCTGCATATAGCCTCGATCAATTTAACACCTTCTTAGGCATTAGAGAGAGTTGTGACCAGTAGGCTTGAACCCCAAATAAGCGTTGATGTTTTTTTATCTCAAAGAAAAATTTATCATATTGCTCGACTTGTGGAACTTCCTGTTATTCAACACTCTGGAACACTACCACCCATTCTTGTAGTGAATTTTCAATTACCGTTTAGTTTAGCTTTAAGAGAATAAGTGTATTTATGCCCCCAAGGCTTAGCTCAAGTGGCAAAAGGTGGAGGATTTGTGACTTAGGTCGCATGTTCAAGCCCCATACCACACAAAGCAAAGCCCGGTATTTAAGTGGAGAAGGGTAGAGGGGCGGCCCATTATCCACCGAGTTTAGAAGGCCGTGATTGGTCCAAAGGGCAGGTCACAGACGGATTTCTCGGTTATCAAAAAAAAAAAAGAATAAGTGTATTTCTTTTTTTTTTCCCATTGGGCTGGTTGTCATTAAGTTGGTCTGATGGTTAATTTAAATACAGGTAATTTTTGTGCTAAAGAGACACATGAAATGTGTTTGAGTCTCTTCAAAGTCATTTTTTCAACACCCAAATGACTTTTAAATTACTTGTGGATTTTCCATGTCCCCAGAGTGTCCCCATTAACCACATTTTAGTCCTTTTCAGTGGTGAATTCATTCTCCAGCCATAGTTCTTTTAGCCATATGCTCAGTCCTCCAGAATCGTGTTTGTTGGTATGAAAGCGTTGGTATGAAAGCTTTTCTTTCTTATGTTCATGTAATCATTTAGTTTATATTCTCCTGATGACTCATTTTGCATTCGAATATTCACTCATTTGAATTGCTAAGATGCTGTTTTCACCCTTTTTCTTTCTTTTTTACAGGTACCATTATATCCTACTGCAATTTTACGAAAAAAATGCAAAAGAACTTCCTTCTCATTTTCAAGAGAACGTCAGAGTAAGTTCTAGACTTCTAGTTACCATGTCATTGGTTCCTTGTTTCTTTTTAACCTATTTCTAGTTGTGTGTATCTCCTGTTGCTTCTTAATTGCTTCATCATGTTTCTTCATGTTCGTCTTTTTTATTGTGCCTCTTGTAACATTTGTTTCTCTGTTGGTGTTTACTTTTTTCACATTCTGTTAGTTTGTGTGTACATTCTTTTGTAGTAGTGTGTTATGTACTGCTTGTTTCCCAGTCATTATTTCAAGGTGTATTCATCTCTTGTCTTTTTCTTGGTAAACTATCACAGTCAGATTTTTTACTGAACAATCTTTTCCTACTCTTTCCTATTGATCAATAACAGATGATGAAGTGGAAAACGCGTAGGCTTTTCCAAATGGATGGTACTATTCCCTTTAGGGAAAGGGAAAGGTTGGAGATATTAGGTCGTTAGCAAATGTGGAGGACCTCCAGTTAAGTGCAGCAGAGAGGAAGCTTATGCAGGCATACAATGACATACCTGTTCTTTCACGTCCTCAACATGAGTTCTATAAGGTATGATTGCCAGATTTGGTTATCGTTAGATTTGAGGTTGAATTAGATGAACAACTTATTTTTTATGTTTGTGTGGCGTTAGTATGAGTGCCATCTCTTCGCTTTATAGCTTATGCTTCTTACCTGCCTAGTCTCTTATGCTTCTTACATGTCTTGCCCTATCAAATTTTACTCAAGCTGTTGAATCTATGATTTAGTTTCAGATATAAAAATTCAAATAATGTTTGAAGTTTCCAATTTATGTAGTACTTACCAAAACATGTTCTTTTCCATAAATAGAAATACAAATAATATTTGAAGAGTATTTCCAAAACGTGTTATTTTCCATAAATAAACTACAAATAATATTTGAAGAGTATTTCCAAAACGTGTTCTTTTCCATAAATAAAAATACAAATAATAGTTGAAGTTCCCAATTTATGGAATTTTTCCAAAACGTGTTCTTTTCCATAAATAAAACTACAAATAATATTTGAAGTTTCCAATTTATGAAGTATTTCCCTAAAAACTTGTACTTCTCTTAATTTTTCCCCACGTATTTCCTTTTTTAATATAGAAACTCACTAATCCTATTCCTAATCAGTTTAGGTTTGATAGTAATATTATAAATATGCTTGAAATGGGGTGGTAAGTCTCCCATTAGTAAAAAAAATATTGATTTCTTCTCTCAAAAATTGCAATATGTTTCCAACAGGGTTTGTATCCCATGACTGCTTCAAGAACTCTTTTGTTAGCGTTGAACCAATTGTTGCTTCTTCTTCTTCTTCTTCTTTACCGTATTTAACCATTCACTTCAATTTCAGTATAGTACAACAATTTTGGTATATAAGACCTAATGATCAAGCATCCGTATACCGGGGTGGAATACGGGAGGACTGTTCAACCAAGTCGACCCAAATTATTAATCATCTTTCTGATACAATGCTATATGAGAAACTTGATCAAGCTCTATCACAAGTGTTTATGCAATTTAAAGACGAGTTTGAAGATCAACAACACGCTATAGTTGAACAAACAACTCGTAAGTTGCTAAGCATCACGACTACTAAGATGTCAGAGGTATGTGTGGATGTGGAATTACAGATTGATCACTACTGCGATAGTAGAATTTTGTTAGCATTGGAAGAATCATCAACTGTGGATGGAATGGTGCCGGCTAGTGAATCATCGATAGAGTTGCTAGAGCCGATGGAAGCTGATGAAAGAAATAGCAACGATGAGTGTTTGGTATGTCTAGATGAGTTAGGGGAGGAAACTGATGTACTGCGGTTGCCTTGCTCTCATATGTTTCATGCTGAGTGTATTACCAAGTGGTTACAGAATAGCCATTACTGTCCGCTTTGCCGCTTTGAGATGCCAACGGATTAGACAAAACTACCCAAAGGATCAACAATCTAAAGCCAGAAACAATTTTGCAGTAGATTATATTGCTACTATTACTAATGTATAATTTATGCAGTAACCAAAAAAATTGTTGGAATATTATGGTAGTTTGTTTGAATGATTTCAAGTTGTGTAATGAATTATATGGTTTGATATCTTATGAAGTTTATAATTTTTTGGTATTAGCCTTCAATTCACATTAGTGTTCTAGCTCTTTTATTTGTGGTGTACATATAGAGTACTTTTCATGTTAGTTAGTATTGTTTTTATTTTATGATCATTACGGCAAGTTACATTATTACGTTGTTTCATCAAATTATTGGAGAAGTCATATAATTATTTTACAAGTTTCTTTTTAGTTATTCCTAAAATCAAACTATTAGAAATCAAAAGTCTAATCCTCATCTCCCCTTTCTTTGAGTTCTGCTTCTCATCCCTTTCTTCTACTTGTGTTCTTCAATTTTCATTTTTTTAAATTACTTTTCCATAAATAAAGTTACAAATAATATTTTTAAAATAGTTATTTGAAGTTTCCAATTTATATTTCCCCAAAAACGTGTACTTTTCCTTTTCCTATTCTAATTTGAAGTACTTGTATTACTTTTCATAATTTTCCCCCCACCTATAATAATTCCTTTTTCTCATCAAATTAAGCTTCCCTCTCACTAATCCTTTCCTTAATAAATTTTGGTTTTGCTAATCTTATAAATAAATTTGAAAGTTCTAATAAAAAAATATTGATTTCTCCTCTCAATACTTGCAATATGTTGCCCTTTGTATGCCATAGCTGCTTCAAGACCTCTCTTGTTAAAATTAAACCAATTTCCAACCAAAAAAAATTGATTATCCCTCCAATTACTTCTTCATATACTTCTTCTTCACCCTATTTAAACATTCAATTTAGTTTCATTATATTAAAACGATATTGGTATATAAGACCCAATGATCAAGCATCTGAACGTGTGGGTAGAACATTGGAAAGTATGATCACTTTATCTCCAATCGTTATTCATCTTTCTGATATCAAGCTCTATGATAGACTCGATTACATTATATCAGATTTGCTAAAGGATTTTAAGGCCGAGTTTGAAGATCAACATCACGATATAGTTGAACAAACAACTAATAAGTTGCAAACCTTCATGATGACTACTGAGATGATGTCAAAGGTACGTGTGGTTATAGCATTAACGATTGATCAATATTGCGATGGTAGAATTTTGTTAGCATTGGAAGAATCATCATCTGTTGTTGGAATGGTACCGGCTAGTAAATCATCAATAGAGTTGCTAGAGACGATTGAAACTGATGAAAGAAATAACAACGATGATTGTTTGGTATGTTTAGATGAAATAGGGGAGGAAACTCAAGTACTGCATTTGCCTTGTTCGCTTATGTTTCATGGAGATTGCATTACAAAGTGGTTAGAGAATAGCCATTACTGTCCGCTTTGCCGTTTTGAGATGCCCACAGATTAGCCAAAGCTACAATCAGCAATCTAATGCCAAAACTATAACTAGGAGACATATAGTTAATTTTTTATTGTATAATTAAGTCAAGTGTTTTTTATGTTCGTGTTGCATACCTTTTTATTAAAATACAAGCCCTTTTTTTTAATTTTAGCTTTAATGTATGCAGTACTTCATTGGAACAAATAAATTGAATTAGTTATTAATTTTTGTCACTAATCTATCTATTGCTAACTTTTTCACATTAAACAAATTTATTTTAAAGACCTTTCCTCAGTTTAGCTCCATAACACTCACCTCCCTTTTGATTTACGATATAATGGACCTGTTTAGCCATGGACTTTCCAAGTAAAATTTGGGGGGAAATTTGACAAATAGTGTTTGTCCATACAATTTGTATTTTAACAAATAACCCAAATTCTCAAATACTAGAAAAAACTTGTACATATTATTTGGAGCTTTTAAAAATTCAAATTCTACATCAAATTTTTATATTTTACAAAAACACCTTCTATAGTAGTTGTTTGCGTTGTAATACATAATTTTTTACGTCAATACCAAAGCAGTAATGACATATTTAGTGAATATGAAAGTGATAATATGGTTGTTAATGAAAATGACGAAAAATCATCTCAAGGTAACAAAGTTATGTGCTTCGTTTATTTCACGATGTATGGAATAATACTTATTGCACTTACTCCGAACTATCACATTGCTCCAGTGTCATGGGGACTACTTGTTATTTGCTGCAATGAAGATCCAATTGACTTGTTGCGGAAGTCATGAATCTCGTTACGTCGACGTTTTCATCTTGCTATGTAATACAAACCTATGTGTTTCTATCATATTTCTTAAAAAAGTGAAATATGTTTTCGAAATACTATGGCCAAACACATGGTGAAATTTTCACTCAAATAATATTTGCCAAAAATATTTGAGAATCTATGATCAAACGCCAACTATGTTTACCTTTCTTATTTTAATTGTTTTTTGTTTGTAATAATTCTTTTATACTATTTACTATAAGTATTTATCAATATTCAGCTCGATATTTTTATGTGTTTATTCAAAATAAAATAAAAATAATCATAATTGTTTAGTATAGTTAAATAATTAATATATTTATTTAGAAAAAATACTTTTGACTCGTTAAATAAAAATAAGAACCAACTTTTAGTAGGTAGAATATTTTATGATCAAACTATTAACGATAAATCTTTTTAAATCAAGTCAATAATTAAGGATATTTTTATTCAATTTCAGATAATTTAAAAAATATTTTAAACATTATCAATTAGAAAAATAATACTAAAAGATTGTTCCCAACTGAAAATTCAATTTTCACTATGCTACTCAATCTCCCTCCAACAAAGAAACACCTCAAAGAATCGAAGACAATCCATTTTCATAATTAATACTAGTCAATCTCTCCAACGATAACACATTTCAAAGAATCGAGAATAATTCATTTTGATAATTAATCTATGAGACAATGACACACCTCAAAACATCAAAGACAATCTCTCGATAAATATACACCTCAAAAAATCGAAGAGAATCAATTTCATAGGGGCTGAGCTAGTAAGGGTTCGATAAAAAGTTACCCAGCTAGTGTTTTTCCTGTGTTCGGCTGAGTTTTGAACCTGAGTTCTCAGAATTCTCAATCAGCTTCATTGACTACTCCGCAATTGCATTTTCAGCTCACAATTGTTTCTATCCTCAAGAGTATTGATTCAGTGTTTAATGCTTACTATGAAGGGAACAATCCATGAAGAATCAAATAACAAAATTGGTAGCCAATGGACTTTACAAAGAAGCCATTAACTTGTATTCCCAACTCCATTACTCTTCTTTATCTCCCACCAAATTCACCTTCCCTTGTCTCTTCAAAGCTTGCGCAAAGCTTAAAACTATACCACAAGGTCAAGTACTTCATAGCCATTTGATAAAACACGGGTTTAACACCGATGTATATGCAGCCACATCGCTTACTGACATGTACATGAAATTTGCCTTAGTAGATAGTGCCTTGAAGGTGTTCGATGAAATTCCTCAACCAAATATTGCTTCATTAAATGCAATCATTTCTGGGGTTTCTCAAAATGGGTATCATGTTGATGCTTTTCGGGTGTTTGGGTTGTTTAGTGGTTTACTGATTAGGCCGGATTCGGTTACTATAGCTAGTGTTTTGTCAGGGTGTGTGAATATTAATCATGGTGTTCAAATGCATTGTAGGGGTATAAAGATTGGTGTGGAAATGGATGTATATGTAGTTACGTCGATTTTGAGTATGTATTTGAATTGTGTTGATTGTGTTTCTGCGACGAGGTTGTTTGGATTGGTTAAGAATAAGAATGTGGTGTGCTGGAATGCGTTTATTTCGGGGATGTTGCGAAATGGGGTGGAGGAAGTGGTTTTGGGTGTGTTTAAGAAGATGTTACTAGACGAAGAACCGAATGAAGTGACTTTAGTATCGGTTCTCTCTGCTACTGCTGATCTTAAGAATGTGAAGTTTGGTAGGCAAGTTCATGGACTTATTGTGAAAATTGAGTTACAATCTCATACGATGGTGGGAACTGCACTTGTAGACATGTATTCAAAATGCTGTTGCTGGTTATGTGCATATGAAATCTTCAAAGAGCTGGGTGGCAGCAGGAATTTGATAACATGGAATTCGATGATTGCTGGAATGATGTTGAATAAGCAAACGGAGAAAGCAGTTGAGCTATTGGTGGAATTAGAATCGGAAGGATTGGAACCAGATTCAGCAACATGGAGTTCAATGATCACTGGGTTTTTGCTGCTGCGAAAAGAGAATGAAGCTCTTAAGTTCTTCAGGAAAATGCTTTCTGCCGGTGTCGTTCCCAGTGTGAAGACTGTCACTAGTCTTCTGATGGTGTGCTCATCTCTATCCTCACTCCGTTTCGGCCAAGAGATTCACGGATATATTTTTAGAACGGAAAACATTATTGATGAATTTATTGTTACCGCAATCATTGATATGTACATGAAGTGTGGACAATTTCCTTTGGCAAGGAAGGTTTTTGATCAGTTGGAAGTAAAATATGATGATCCTGCTATCTGGAATGTAATGATTTCAGGGTATGGAAGGAACGGGGAGGGTGAAGCTGCTTTTGAGATGTTCTCTCTGATGCTAATGCAGAAAGTACAACCAAATTCAGCCACATTGAATTGCATGTTGTCTGTGTGCAGCCACATCGGAAAATTGGAGAAAGCATGGCAAGTTTTTAGCTTGATGATCACAGATTTTGGCATAATCCCAACTCTAAAGCAGCTTAATATTATGGTTGATCTACTTGCTCGATCTGGTCGGCTGGATGAAGCTAGAGAACTACTACAGCACATTCCCGAGCCTTCTGCATCTGTTTTTGCTTCTTTACTAGCAGCTTCTGAGCAATTCTCTAATGCCAAGATGGGAGAAGAAATGACCAAAAAGCTCTCAGAATTGGAGCCAGAAAACCCTGTTCCTTTTGTGATTTTGTCCAACCTTTATGCTAGACAAGGAAGATGGGACGATGCTGAAAGAATCAGAGAAACAATTGATGAAAGAGGACTTGAGAAAATACCAGGATACAGTACTGTAGGAGTGGCATAATCTAACATCCTGCATATGCTAAAACTGGTAGAACAGACTACTATTGGATATTATGCCTAATCTGCATGAACTGGCACTAGCTCTTATTTTTACTCCAACCACTGCCCCAACATTCCTTGCACGAGGAAATCCAAAATTGATGTTAAAGATTTTGGTGGTTCAAAGATGAAGCAACGGATGAGATCTCTGAGAGCAAGCACACAATTGACTTCATTAACCTTGCCACTTGTCGCAGATAATGTGAACTATTGGATGCCAGGCAGTACGAAGAGTTGTTTCAAGCTCGCGTGCTTTTAGTGTGACAACCTTCATGGTCCATGTGTTCCCTAAGCAGTTGTCTGTGAAGTCCTTTCAGGTCAGCTTCCTTCAATTAAGATGGTCAAATTTGAATATTGATGCAGAAACTAAAACAGGAAACATGTACAAGCTTATATGATAAAGCTCAAATCACTGTGCCATTGAGTATCGATTTTGAATGTTATTTATTATGGTTAGTATTTTCTGATATTCCTCTAGATTAACCATGTGAATGTCTCTCTTAAAATCACTGTGCCATTGAGTATCGATTTTGAATGTGATTTATTATGGTTAGTATTTTCTGATATTCCTCTAGATTAACCATGTGAATGTCTCTCTTAATTTAACTGTAATGCTTAGTTCAACCATGAGAAAGCTAGTTATAATTTCAACTCTCAAGATTCTGGAAGTCGTCGAATTTGGTTCTTATATGCTTACATACTAGTTGAATCTGTCTAACTTATCAGTAGCTCGGAATTACTGGCCTCCTATGGGATATGAAAGGTGGACAAGCGCTGATGTGGGATAACCAGAGTCCCGAGATGCAGTCAAAGCCAATCCCTCCCTTTGCATCCTTCAAGAACTGGTCTTATAGTGAATTCAGTTGTGAAGCGCTTAAGCAATGGTTAACTGTTCCAATCACAGGCACTTCCCAGACTATATTTTGATTGCAGTAGAAGCCTCTCAACATGGAAGCATCCACACTACTGGAATGAAAGGTGACCTTCCGTAGTTATCTTATGATAGACCTCACATTGTGTAGATTATCACGTGTCTCGAAGAAGGCTGTAAGTTCAGTTGAAATTCTCTCCTATAGTATGGCTTTTCATGTACTCAAACTGAAGTCTTGGACCACTTCATCAAAAGAAAAACAAGTATTGGACAACAACAACAACCCAGTGAAATCCCACTAGGTGGGGTCTGGGGAGGGTAAATAGTACGCAGACCTTGCCACTACCTCGTGGAGGTAGAGAGGCTGTTTCCAAGAGACTCTCAGCTCAAGAGCATTAGATCTAAGTGACAGGAGGAGAGATATATGCAAACATAACAGCCAATACAAAAGATAGCGTATAATCAACAAATGAGACAATAACAAGAAAGATATAGGGAGTGAAACGCAGTAAACAACATAAGGCTAGGACTGCTCCAAACGCTAACAACCCAAACCCTCGCAAGGGAAGACAACCCGCTAACCCTACTAACCTTCAACCTTAATACGCGACCTCCACTCCTTCCTATCTAGAGTCATGTCCTCGGTGATGTGAAGCATAGCCAAGTCTTGTCTAATCACCTCTTCCCAATACTTCTTGGGCCTACCTCTACCCCTCCGCGTACCCTCTACCACCATTACCTCGCACCTCCTCACTGGGGCGTCTGCACTCCGTCTCTTCACATGTCCAAACCATCTCAGTCTCGCTTCCCTCAGCCAGTGCTGTTAAAAGTCATCGCGTTGTCACTTAAAGCAATGAAGCTATGTGAAGGAAGGGGCACCTCACAGGTGAAGCCATGGGTTTCAAGAAGCGTGCTCTTCAAATAATGACGCAAAATCATCCAGACGTAAAGGTTAGTTCTTTGAATCTCAATTTTGAGGAGTCGGATAAATATGGACATTATTCTATATTGTATGTTGAATTTAGTTATCCTAATTACAATTTTATTATCATAGTACTAAATCCATATATGTTAAGTATTTTTTGTTCTAAAATTATGCGCCCCACTTCTCGCTTATCACTTCAAGCCTCATGAACGTTGTTACCTTTTTGTGTGCTTCGCTTTTAAATACATTGGTAATAGTTGTGTTCTGACCATCTTGCGTGCACTTTAACTTTCCCTCATGATACTCATTTTCTACCACCGTCCACCAGCATTTGTTTCAGGGAATTTTGCCAACCGAGGCTTAGACTGATGGGAAGAAACCACGTAGCTTTTTGGCTTTTGTAAAATTTGAACCTACACTTCAGTTGCTTCAGGGAAGTCACACTGGTAAGTATGAATTTTTTGTAATTACTTTTCCCTAAATAAAAATACAATTAATATTTGTAAAATAGGTATTTGAAGGATAAATAATTTGGGCCTCAATGACGTGGGGAAAACAGAAAACAAAAAGTTTACCTTCTCAAGTGTGGAAAAGGAAAACAATTGTCAATCATACTCACTAATCCTTTTTCTAGTAAGTTTAGATTTGCTAGTAATATTATGAATAGACTCACAAATCCTTTTCATGATAAATTTGGGTTTTGCTAGTAACATAAATATTTTTATTATAAATAAACCAGAAGGGTCTGGCTTGGCTTTATTCACCTTTGGACACGAACCCTAGTCCATTTTTAGCATAAACCCGCCTTGGAGATTGATAGTAAATATCGATTTCTCCTCTCAAAGTCTTTGCAATATGTTGCCAACGGACTTTGTATGCCATGGTTGCTCCGAGCACTCGCTCGTCCGCGTTGAACCAATTTCCGATCAAGAAAAATTGATTATTCCCCCAATTGCTTCTTCATATTCTTCTTCTTTACCTTATTTCACAATTTATTTTAATTTCAGTATTCTACAACACTTTTGGTATACACAACCCAATAATCTAGAATCCGTATTGATGGGTTGCACATGTGTAGGTTCAGCCAAGTCATACGAAATCATTCTTCATCTTTCCGATATCAAGCTCTATCAAAGATTAGATCGTGCTATATCAGATGTGCTTACTCATTTTAAGAACGAGTTTGAAAATCAATATCGCACTATAATTGAACTTACAACTCTCAAATTGCAAAGCATCATGACTCCACAGATGTTAGAGGTATGTGTGGATGTGACATTAGTGATTGATCACCATTGCGATGGTGGAATTTTGTTAGCAATGGAAGAATCATCCACAATTAATAAATCATCAATAGAGTTGCTAGAGCCAATTGAAAATGATGAAAGAAATAACAACGATGAATGTTTGGTATGTCTAGATGAGATAGGGGATGAAACTCAAGTACTGCGTTTGCCTTGCTCTCATATGTTTCATGGAGATTGCATTACAAAGTGGTTAGAGAATAGCCATTACTGTCCGCTTTGCCGCTTTCAGATGCCCACAGATTAGACAAGGCTACATAAAGGATCAGCAATCTAATGCCAAAACTATAACTAGGAGACATATAATTAATTTTTGATTGTATAAGTAAAGTGTTTTTCATGTACGTGTTGCATACCTTTTATCAAAATACAATTTTTTTTAGCTTTAATGTATGCTAAAATTTGGGGGGGGGGGGGGGGGGGGGGGGGGGGGGGGGGGGGGGGGGGGGGGGGGGGGGGGGGGGGGGGGGGGGGGGGGGGGGGGGGGGGGGGGGGGGGGGGGGGGGGGGGGGGGGGGGGGGGGGGGGGGGGGGGGGGGGGGGGGGAAGGGGGATTTGACAAATAGTGTTTGTCCATACAATTTATCATTATTTGGCAAATATTTTTGACAAATAACCCAAATTCTCAAATACTTGAAAAAAGTAGTATTGGGTCAAATTTGACTATTTGGGAACTTTTAAAAATTCAAATTCTACACCAAACTTTTATCTTTTATAAAATCACCCTCTATAGTAGTTGTTTGCACTGTGAATACCAAAGCAGTGATGACATATTCAGTGGAAATGAACGTGATGATATGATTGTTGATGAAATTGACAAACAATCATCTCATGGTAACAAAGTCATGCGTTTCCTTTACTTCACAATGTATGGAATGATGCTTGTTGCACTTACTCTGAACTACCACATTGCTTCAGTGTCATGGACACTACTTGTTATTTGCTGCAACAAAGATCCAATTGACTTGTTGCGGAAGTCATGAATCTTGTTACGTCAACACGTTTTTATCTTGCTATGTAATACAAACCTATGTGTTTCTATCATATTTCTTAAAAAAGTGAAATATGTTTGCGAAATACTATGGCCAAACACATGGTGAAACTTTCACCCAAACAATATTCACCAAAAATATTTGGAAATATATGGTCAAACGCTAGTTGTGTTTACCTTTCTTATTTTGATTGTTTTTTGTTTGTAACAATTCTTTTATACTATTTATTATTAATATTTGAAAATTATAATTTGACTAATTTATCCTATTAATACTAAACCCGTTTAATTAATTATTATTTTTGGAACAACTTCTCTATTACAATTTATTTATTTTTAAAAATAGAACGTTCTATTTCGAATTCGCCGAAGAGCGTAGGGTGTCAAATGGGCGGGTTGGGTTGAGATTGGAAATATTAAAATAGAAATTGGGTTGGATCATGACCCGCTCAAGTTTACTTTGGGCTCAAATGGGCTTAAAAATGGGTTGAATTAATTTGACCCGCTTAATTCAATCATTTTAATATATTGTTATTTAAGGTTTATAACCACAATTTGAATTTCAACTAAAGAAAATTTGAAAAGAGAAGTTACAAATGGATAGATAAATCCTAAAAGATATAAAATATTTTAATTCCTATAAAGTTACGCAATTCCTAAAAGACGAGGTTGTTTGGTAGAGTGTATTAAAAAAATTAATGCATGCATTAGTCTTGTGTATTACTAGTACCTTATTTGGTACTCTTTTCCAACATATGTATAATTAATATTTTCATTAGTTATACACTCTATTGTGTATTAAGGTTTGTATTGCTAATGCCATAGATTTCTAGGTATTAGCAATGCAATGATTTTAATACATGCATTAACTCAATTAAAAACTCAATTGCCCCTCAATTCGTAAATACAAAAATATGTCTTAAAATGATGGGACTATACATAATGTTTCCCCAACTATTGTAAGTAATGGTTACACATTTTTTTGTAAGTAATGGTTACACATATCGTCACATCATCTTTCCTATATCCTCTCTAATCGATGGAAAATGGGAAAAAAATCATAGAATATTTTCATCCTATTTGTTCAAACTTGACCAGGTCAGTGAATTATATTATATTTTTCTATGTTAAATTTTATACCCTTATAATTATCTTTAAAATAATCTAATAGTATAGTATGCTGATGAATAGGGTTGTTCATGGTTATGGTTAAAAAACCAAACCGAATCGCAATCCGATTAAAAAAATTGATATTTGGTTGGGTTTGGTTTTAAATTTTGAAAACCGATATTATTTGGTTTGGTTTTGATTTTACTAAAACAAAACCGCAAAAATAACCAGACCAAATCGATAAATTAGATATATAAATTTTATAATTATTTATATATTATTCATAAATAAAATATAAATATTTTATCAAATTTTAATTAACTTAAGTCTTTAACTTTACAATTTCCTCAAGCCAACACTTTAGCCCAACTATAATAATCCCAAGTCCAAGTCCATTAAATCCATTTGTCTTTACCTACTCTACTTTCTCTTAATTGAAATACTTTGTTCAAGTAATGATAACTCTAGTATTGCTTAATTGCTTAATTGAACCGACAATAGTTTTTTTGTGGATTGTTCATGTGCTAGATGTTTGTGCTATCGACGTAAGTCCTCAAAAAAATTACTATTACTTTCAAATTGGATAAACCAGAAAAACTAAACCAAACTAAACCAAACCGACAATAACCAAACTGACGGTTATTTTTTTCATTTGGTTTGGTTTGGTTTTAGAAATTTAAAAAACCAACTAGATTGGTTTGATTTTAATTTTAATCAATAACTGATCCAAACCGAACCACGAACACCCCTACTGATGAATATGTAATAATAACCTCTACGTAAATAATGGTCATGTCTCAGCTAGGGAAACTTTAATTACTAAAAATTAGCAAAAAAAAAGTTGCAATTAATTAAGGTTTAAAATTGCAGAAGGAAAGGTTTTTCTATTTTAGGAACTTGTTGAATGTATATAAAACAAAATTAAAAGGGTGCAACTAATTAAGTTTGCCAGCAACATATTAGGGTCATTTAATAGAATGTATAGTAATATTATTGAAAAAGTATATTAGTAAATAGTAATATTGAAATTATTTTCTATACATGTATAATATTTCTTCTAACTACTATGTTAAAAAATACTACCAAACAAATACCCCTCTTATTCCATATTAATTAAATTTGTGAGGTAATACACACCTATTAAAGAAAATATTCAAGCACATAATTCGAAATATATTTTTCATTATTCCAAATTGAACACCATATTAATTTTATAAGTAATTCTAAGCAACTATCAAACATGATATTCCTATACAAAATTTATTACACATACATAATATTTCTCCGAACCAACTATCAAACGACCCCATCTATACATAAGTTAAAATTACTACCAAACAAATAATTAGAGTAGTAATTTGTCTAGAGATAAAACCATAAACAAGAATGTCTTAAATATATGTGGCATTATTACCAATCTAATTTTATTTTTTTGGTGCTTCTTTCAATTATTTATATTACATGACAATATCAACAATCCCTAAATTCATGGAGAGAAATAAAATTGAGAAATTTTCGTAGTTTTAACAATTCATGCTAAATTTTCTTTGCGTCTATTACTCCATTTATTTAGTTAAAAACTCAAACTAATCAGCGCAACAACTGCTAAAATAAAATACTCATAACTCTGTTTTACTCTGTATTGCTCTGTTTTGCTCTGTTTTCATCAATTCAATGGGATTGATCAAGATTCAATCTTTTTCATTTCTATTCACAATCTTGATTCTTTCATCATCTTCATTACCTCACCGCCATCGTCACAATCGTCGCCATCATCGTAGAAATTCACAGCTTATTCCGAGTATATTTCATCCACCTTTTATACCATCAAATGTAAATGGTGAATGGGTACTTTTACATGAATCAATTGGTGTTTCAGCAATGCATATGCAGCTTCTCTACAACAACAAAGTAATCATTTTCGATAGAACAGATTTCGGAGCTTCTAATCTCTCACTTCCTCAAGGCAAATGTCGTTTCGATGATGAAGTTCTTGATGTTGATTGCTCTGCTCATTCTGTTCTTTATGACATTTTATCAAACACTTATCGTCCACTCATGGTTCAAACTGATGTTTGGTGTTCCTCCGGTGCACTCAACTCCGATGGTACATTAATTCAAACCGGTGGATACCATGCCGGCGATCGTAAAATCCGGCTGTTTTCCCCGTGTGATGGTGATGTTGATTGTGATTGGACTGAATTGCCGCAGAATTTAACGGTTCAGAGATGGTATGCTTCTGATCATATACTTCCTGATGGACGTGTAATCATTGTTGGTGGAAGAAAAGCTTTCAGCTATGAATTTTTCCCCAAAACTATGGACGATAATGGTGGGGTTTTTCATCTTCCATTCTTAGTGGAAACTACAGACCCAATGGAAGAAAACAATCTTTACCCATTCTTGTACATTTTACCCGACGGAAATCTCTACATTTTCTCAAATCAACGCTCAATTGTATTAGATTACGTTAATCACAATGTTCTCAGGGAATTCCCCATGATTCCCGGCGAGAAACGGAGTTATCCGGCAACTGGGTCTTCGGTAATGCTTCCGTTACGGTTACGTCAGGGTCAGGAACCAGTGGTGGAGGTGATGATCTGCGGAGGCGCGTGGGGTGGCGCGTATGTTAAAGCACTGGAAGGGGAGTTTTGGCGGGGTTCAAGTTCATGTGGGCGAATGAGACTAACGGATCCGGATCCGAAATGGGTCATGGAGGAAATGCCTTCGGGTCGGGTCATGCCGGATATGTTGTTGTTACCTACAGGAGATGTGCTTATACTAAACGGGGCGGCGAATGGAGCAGCGGGGTGGGAGAACGCGATTGACCCGGTTTTAAACCCGGTTCTTTACCGACCCGATGAACCCGACCCGAGGAGAAGATTCACTGTGCTCACCCCTACTACAATTGCAAGAATGTACCACTCATCAGCGATTTTACTGCCAGATGGGAGGATATTAGTGGGTGGTAGTAATCCGCATTCGACCTACAACTTTACAGGCGTAAAGTACCCGACAGAGTTAAGCTTAGAGGCATTTTCACCACCTTATTTGGCTACACAATACGCCCATCTTAGACCTTTAAACCAAGCTGTTGATGTGGGGCAAGTCTTATCGTACGGTCAACAGTTCTCAATCACGTTCACTCTACCCTTTCCGCAGCCCGATGCGGAGTTCATGGTGAGCATGATTCCACCTTCATTTACTACACACTCATTTGGGATGAATCAAAGGTTGTTGTTTTTGGAAATTGTGGGAGTAGAAAGGCTTTTTATGTTTGGTTATAGAGTCATAGTATTTGCACCTCCAACAAGGAATATTGCACCTCCAGGATATTATATGGTGTTTGTAGTTCATCAAGGTGTTCCTGGTCATAGTGTTTGGGTGAAAATACAGTGACCATTATAGCAAATTTTTACAATATTGTTTTTGAATTGAGATCATATGTGAGATATTTTGCTAGGTGCATCATATTTTTTGGTATGGAGTTGGAATAAAAAAAAAGAATTGCGGATGTATATCACCATGTTTAGAGTGATTGTGTAGAATTGAGTCAATTATAATTTTTATTCAGTGGGCTGAATGTCTTATTCCTTGTGGCAGTACTAATTTTTTATGGTATAATACATAAACGTTCCTTTTATTTTGACATTAACTTGCAATGTCTTCTGATTTTAGATGTGCATAAGTAAGTATTTAATCTCGTATAAAGTTGAAAAAGTAAATATATGGGTCCTATGTGGCAATTTCATGCCCTATGTGTAATATGTGACATAGGACATGCGTGTCTACTTATTTTAACTTTATACAAGCTTAAGTGTCTACTTGTGCACATCCAAAGTTACAAGACATAGATGTAGAGAAAATAAAAGGCACATTTATGTATTAAGCCTATTTTGATGCAAAAAAATGGTTCTCTTGGTGAGTATAAGTGGAGTATATAGTCGTAATGGCCAGCCAAGTTTTGGATTGACAAGGATGAAGAATGCAAAGTTGACAGTAAATTTCAATTGCAGGCGGATATAGTGCATAGTGTATCCGTAATACCTTTTGCTTGGACTCATAAATTTCAAATAGTGTATTTGTCTCTCATGTCTTCGATCTTAATTGAAGTTGTTCAAAGTTACCAGAATTATGATCTAGCAGTCAATCGTCAAACAAATAGATATTAGAATGCTATTACAATTACTGTACTCCACACGTTGTTACTATTTACTATTTTACTGGATAGGTTGTTAGATATGTATCTACCACTTAAGGAGTTTGTTTTCTTATTTCCCTAGTTTATTGGTTTAGTTTCCATGGTAGAAAGTACTCTCTCATAGAGATTTCATATAATCAAAATATTCATGGACACACACGAAAAACTGATAAAATGGCCTAATTTCTCTAAATTGGCTACTAAATGTCAAAAATGGACTCTAAAAATAGTGAGATTGCATGTATTGCTTCCTCAACTCCCTAGAGGATTCGGTAAAGGTTTCACAAAGAAATAATCCGTAAGTCATATCATTAAAATATTCGTAGGCTAACACACACGTAAATGTTATGCAAAGAAATCGTCTATAAGAGATAGCACCAAAATATTAATGGGCTAACACATAAGAAAAACTTAGAAAATTGCCCAATATCTCTAAATTGGATATTAAATGCCAAAAATGGACTCTGAAAATGGTGATACTTCATTATTTGCTTCCCTAACTCCCTACGAAAAGTTTCGTAAAGGTTTCACAAAGATATCATCCAGAAGTCATATCATTACAATATTCATAGGCTAACACACACAAAAAACTTAGAAAAATGCCTAATTCCTATAAATTAGCTCCTAAATTTCCAAAATTGACTTTGAAAATGATGAGATTGTACGTACTATTTCCCCAACACCCTATGGAGGGTTCCGTAAAGATTTAGCAAAGAAATCATCCGTAAGTCGTATCACCAAAATAATTATGGGCTAACACACACGAAAAAGTGAGAAAATCGCTTATTCCTGTAAACTGGATCCTAAATGCCCAAAATGGACTCTAAAAATGGTGAGATTGTACGTACTGCTCCCTCAACTCCCTACGGAGGGTTTCGCAAGGAAATTATCCGTAAACCATATCACCAAAATATTCATGTGCTAACGCATACGAAAAACTGAGAAAATCACCTAATTACTGTTAATTGGCCCCTAAATGCCCAAATGAGACTCTGAAAATGGTGTGAATGTACATACTGCTCCCCAAAACAATATTCATACGCTAACACCTACAAAAAAAAAACCTGAGAAAATCGTCTAATTCATGTTACATGGCTCCTAAATGCCCCAAAATGTCATAAAAATGGTGAGACTATACGTATTGCTCCTCCAACTCATTACAGAAGGTCCCGTAAAGTTTTTTCAAAAAAGTCGCCTGAAATCATTTCACCGAAATATTCATAGACTAGCATACACGAAATTATGAGAAAATAGTTTGTTGTTGTTATTGGGCAAACAACAAACTATGCAGTAAAACGTTGTTACTGCTTACTATTTGATAACCTTAAGCTTGTTATTTGAAGATGTGACAAAACAAAAAGCTATGAATACGAATTGAAATCAACTCTTTGTCAATTGATCAAAACCGGATCGATATTCCTTTTTCCTCGTCTAGCTAGCCCTGTTGGCTGTTGCGTGGACAATGCCCACGCAATTCATCAGACGTATTTACAGTTAAAGGATACAGCAGTCTGTATAGTTTAATCTACATACATATATATGTATACATATATATATATATATCCTCGCTGCCAGTACTTCTCTTATACTTAAGAGGATACTGATCTGTACTTGTATTTTCTTGCCCAATACAAATAATGTATGAAATTCAGCGCGCTGAGTATGCACATTAACCAGTAGAATCTCTCCAAATGGAAGTGATTCAAGTTTTCGCCGGCTAGCCATGGTTGATGCTTTGAATTTCCTGTAACATTATTGACAATGGATACTATCACTGTGCTTAGATAGTATCCTATTGCTAATGAAGCCCAAGAGAGTGATGTTGCTAATGATCTCATACTAAATGGTGCTTCTGAGAAACAGAATTCTAGTAGTCCAGCTAGAGTGAACAAATCAGCTGATCCAAGAAATAAGTACTGAATCGCGATCCAAAAGAACGTTATAGGTAATGGCTTGGAAGATTCGAGTAGTGACAAGTCAGTAGCTACTCTTTTCCGTTTGATTTCAACAAGAGCTGCAATTGCCATTGCTATAACAGAGAGGAACAATCCGATTCCTATACGTTGTAGGTGAGTGATTCCCATCTCTGTCTTGGTTACCTTACGAGCAAATGGGATGATGAAGTAGTCGAAAATTGGTGCCAGGATCATGATGAAAAGTACAGGGAAAATAGGAAGTGAAGCTGGTGGTACTTTTAACTTGCCAAATTTTGTATTCATAGTTGCAGCTTGTTGAACTGAGAATGTGGATAGTTGAGCTAAGCAACAGTTGAGCATGATAGTACAGGCGAAAATCGGGAGAATTTTCACCACAATCTTCACTTCTTCCACTTCCTGTACCGAACATTTCAGCACACCAGAAGCTGCTGCAGGTTTCTTTACAACTGCTCGATTAAGAAATCTCAGACTTTTCGATGGTATATTGATTGATTCTACTACATGTTTGTTGTTTGTAGTAATTTCCTCTTCATTCGATAGTACTGGAATTGTCGAAGGGCTTGATCCCAGACTTGCTATTACACTACTTGAATTTCTCGATGCACAAGAGTTTAGCATTGCAGCAATAAGAACCTAGATGCATAACAACGACATATTAGTCATCTAAAACTAATAATAGGTAACTCGTTATGTGCTCACAAAAACTTACCTTAGATATAGTAGTTAGAGGACTTCCGCGAGGGATCTTATTCCTATAAAAAGGTGAACCAGCAAGGAATATTGGGATCGATAATAATATGGCGAGAGTTGAAATCCCAAATCCCCATTGCCAACCTTTATTGTCTTCAACCCAAACAACAAATGTGACAGCAATGAGGCCACCACATGAGAGGCAAAATACAAAGTAATTGAAGAAAGTTGATCTTTGTTTCCTCCCTTGTGGTGTTTCTCCATCAAATTGTTCAGCTCCATGGGGTGGCAATGATCCCTTTATACCTCCAACACCCAATGCTACTAAGTAAAGGCCTATAAACAACATTGCAGCTTGTGCACCGCGGACTTGTTCACAAGGCATCTCTGGCTTGCACTTTGATGGTTTCAACGAGTCCGATCGAGCTTGTATTGTGAGTACCACTAGACCCTGTGTTCAAATCAAGATTTTAATACACATGTTCTAACAAGATTTCGTTCGATTTGTTGTGGATTGGACGATGGAAAAATCAATACAGTGTTTTTTTTCTTCTATTTAAATCAGCTATGTACATGCATATAGGCTGTGTTCGAAGCAGTAAGAGGTTAATCCCAGTACAAAACTTGGTGTTATTTGTCCTCTGTTTATGCAGGGATTAATTATTCATGTATTAGTTATTCCACTATCTATCCTGCGTAAAATAATACACAGATTCTCTTATAACTTATATATATGTATGAGTTATGTAGGTTACTAAATAGCAAATTAAACATTGTAATTAGTTTTATACTGAATAATTTACCTCCTAATTAGATATCAAACATGGTATTACTTATGCAGAATTTAATGTATACATAACTCACATCTAAACAGCTACCAAACGACCCTTAGCAATGCACTCTAAGGGTTCGTTTGGTAGCTGGTATGTAGATAGAAAATAATTTTGTTCATGTACAAAATTAATACGACGTTTTGTTGCCAACATAGAAATTCACATAACTAGTACATATATAAGTTATGAGAAAATTTGTGTATTATTTTATACAGAATAGAAGATGAAATAACTAATACATATCGTTGGGTCGGGTCACTTTTGGACTTGACTCAGACTGTTTGGGCTTTTCCTTTTATAATAAACTGGTCCAAGGGACCGAAAATATTCTTGAAAAAAAACTAAAAAAAACTACTACATAAATAACTTATACATACATAAAATAATACATAAATTCGCCAATAACTGATTTTTATATTTTTAACACTTACATAACTCTAATCAGCTACCAAATTAGCAATAAATACCATGAGGACCCAAAAATGTTCATGTCATGCAACAAAGACAAAATAAGGATATGGTAAAGATAAAGATTGGGCTAAGTAGGCCATATACCTTGGGCCACAAGACCCTAGCGGTCATCTCGCTAATAGAAAGCTCGTCCCTTCGCATCAAATATAAACTACTCCCCCGTTTAAAAAAAGAATAACTTAATTTGATTTGATATGAAATTTGAGGGAAAAAAAATAATTTAATTTTATGGTTAAAAATTAAAGTTACGTTAAATGTATCAAAATAATATCTTTCTTCATGTGGATTTAAATATGTCACATGAAAAACTAAAATTAAAATATTGCAAAAAAAAGAAAGTAAAAGGGTCATTCTTTTTTAAACAGACTGATGAAAGGAAATATTTTATTGGAAGCATCTAATAATATGGAAGGTAGGGACACTTGGTCTTTTGCCTACTCAAAATGGAATGATATATGTGACCATATCTCTACTAATGGAGAATTTGTACTAAATTTAAGGTAATTGTACCATTGATATGGTCCTAATAGCCACACACCTGTTCCATGAAGATATTATTCTTTTATCACCATATATGGATGATATATTATCTTAGGCCAATAGTAATAAATAGCACAAAATATAATGCAATATTGCAATTGGATATAAATGAAAACATGACATTAATAACAACAAAGCAAAGTCAAAGAGAAACAACTCTTGTTGTGAGTATATAATAGGAAGTGTGAATGGGTAACATGCAGATAAGATACTACATATTATATGTGGTGCAATAGCGGTTATACACTGTTTACAGCCTCGACAACAACTTTAATGCTGACAAACACATAAAATTAATATGATACTTTTAATGAAAATTAGTTTGTTTTTTTTATGACAAGGGAAACCCGTAGTCGCTATTCTTTGGGTGAGCACGGGGTAAAACCTTCGCTCCTATGCAATAGCTCACAAACTACATAGGAGAGGTAACCCGCACTAGGCAAGCCCGATACGACGAGCTCAACCCCGAAGGCAAACCCCTTACTTTCGCTGGCAAGGGATTTCGAACTTGAGACCTCCAACATGGAAGTCCCAAGCCCAATGTATAACAACACAAATAANATAGGAGAGGTAACCCGCACTAGGCAAGCCCGATGCGACGAGCTCAAGTCAAAAGGCAAACCCCTTACTTTCGCTGGCAAGGGGTTTCGAACTTGAGACCTCCAACATGGAAGTCCCAAGCCCAATGTATAACAACACAAATAAATAATGTTATATAATGTTTTTATTGTAAGTTTCTTAATTTATTTCTTAAACTATGTTACATAAATTGAAATAAGAATTATCACTTTATTATAAAGTTACACGTACTGTTGACTCGATATTCCTTGTCTATCAGAAATAACTACTAGATGAGTCGTAGATCCAACGTCTAATGGTTTGAGTTGAGTTAAGCTTTGACAAATAAAAATAAACTCATGAATTAATAAATGTGTGGATTATTATTCGATCCATCAAATTAATGATTACTTTAGTTAATTAAATGATCAACATGCAATAATGTTTTTTTGGAACATATAAGCATCATCAATGTTTTTATAATTAGTAGTATATGTTAAGAAAACTATTTTATCATGCGATCGATGTGACTATATTGGAAAACAAAAAGAAACAAAAAAGGAAGATAAAAAGAGTAATTAAAAGCAACCAATTATACATGTATCTTTATTATATGCTGCAAAACTTTATAGCTAGAGATTAATCAATTTGCTTCACTTTGCAATTTGCTACTTATTAGTGGAATTCAAAAGTGATAATCACTATGTTAAAATTGATTCCTAAATACTCCAAGTGTCTTTCTCATTGTGGATATTCATATGTTATAACTAATTAAGTTAATTAAAGTTTCATGCTCAAGACAAAATAAAATAAAATAAAACTAGTACTAGTAAGAACTAGACCACCTTTGTTTTAGGCTGACCATCTAGAAGCATTTACTAGTCCAATATTAATTTTAGCAAAATTTTATTAACTTAATTAATTGTACCTAAATTTTTATTTAATTGATGAGAGTTAGATTCTATCCTTATAATCCATTTTTTTTTCCTACCGCATTTATAAAATTAGAAATAAAAGAAAATGGTCTTACTCTTTCCTTAATAAATTTTTATTTCACTTCATTACCCATATTTTATGAATAGGCAACAGTTGAATGACTATACTTATAAATTAGAAACTTAATATAGATTCTAAGATTTTATTTGACGTGTAATTTTTTAATGAGTCAAGCATTTAAGTCGAAGAAAGGGAAATAAGAAAAGAAAAGTATAAAAGTGCATAAAAAAGTGTGGTGTCCTTACTTGCTTTAATCACATTTTCCAACTTCTTTGATAGAGAAATAAGTAGCAATTATTGCTAGTAGTATTTTCTCATGCTCTTCTTCCTTCAATTTTAAGTGAGTTAACAAGATTTTTTTTATATACATTTAAATCAAAATTATTCGATATCTGTATTGATGAGAACTGACAGATATACATAAATTTTAGTTAAAGTACACACAAGTTGATCCAACAAACGAACTTTCAAGGTACGACAAAGCAAGAGGGGACCGAAAATTAGACAATCATAGGATTGGAAGGGTAAACAATAGATACACACAAAATTTAGTTTAAGTACGCATAAGTTAATCTAGTAGATGAACTTTAATTAGGTACGATAAAGCAAGAGCGGACCAAAAAATAAACAATGACAAGATTGGAAGGGTTCGATATCTATATTGATGAAAAACAATAGATACACACAAAATTTAATTGAAGTACGCATTAGTTGGTCTAACAGACGAACTTTTAGGGTACGATAAAACAAGAGGGGACCAAAAACTCAAAGGATTGGAAGGGAAGATAATTTACCAGAAATTCAATGAATGCACTGATCAAATAGATGTGATAAGTTGTGAAGAAAGCATCGGATAAGAAGCCACCAAGAAGAGCAAGTAGAAAGGCTGTTCCCATAAAGTTAGTCACACAATTTGCTGAGTTGGTTGGTGAATAGTGCATGTACTCAGACAAGTACATCACCAAGTTGCTTGCATTTGCTAGATATGCCAAATTCTCCAACACCTCCACCACTGAAATTAGAAAGAAAAAAAGTCAACTATTTCTTTCGTTTCAATTTTATGTGATGTAACTTAACTTGGCACGAAACTTCAGAAAGAGAGAAAATTATGATCTAAAACAAGTTATAGATGTTTGTATAATATAATATTGACATATAGAAATGTGTCATTCTTTTGAAAATTGATTAAAAACGAAAGTGAATCATATAAATTAAAACGGGACCGAGGATGTACTTTTTATTCTCTAAAATTCATCAAAATAATCTTGAAAAAAAACCTTGATACATATTTATGATAAACATCCCAAAGTGAGTTTATCACTACACCATGAACAATGATTTTTTTTCTTACTTGTCTAAATTTTGATGGTTGATAAAGCAAAATGTGTTCAAGTTGATTCAAACATACACTACTGTTATTTTAAAACATACAAATCATGAATTCGTCAAAATTTTGATGGGGGAATCTTCCACTACCTATATTGATGAAAAAATTAAGTAAAATGTGCATAAATTGACTTGAACACTACGATTATTAAAAAATGATTTACCTAAGACAAAGGATGAAGCCACCAAGCCACCATGTCTATTGATAAGTGCTGGCCTATTTCTCCAATCTACATAGCCTTCCCAATTTGTGCTAATTAGTTTGCTTTGGCTTTCCACTTCCTACAACACAAATCATGTAATTAGTGAAACTGCTAATTGAGTAAATATTTATATACAAAAAGAAGAAAACAAGAAGAATGAACTCACCATTTATTTATTTTTTTCTTTTCCTATAAGTTCTCTCAATTGGAGTACAAAGGCTAGAACCTCCCCCTTATATAAACAATTTCAATTTTTTTTGGTGTAATTTGCCATTGATGAACTTCTTCCACTTTTTTTAGAAGAGAAGATGAATAGATGTGATATTATTACCTAAAATTTGGTAGCTTATATAATAAGAACATCAAATAAATTTTATAACTAGCTAGTTAAGGGGGTGAGATATATAAATTAAAGATGGGAGATAATTATAAGAAAGAAGAGAAGGGAAGAAGTGATATTTTAGTTGGTTTATTTTTTGTCTTGTATTGTTTGACTAATGACCTAAAACAATAAATGTGAAGGTTGATAACCCCACCATCCCATTTATGATCTGTTTTTAATATTATAGTCCGATTAAATTTGAACTCACGTTGGAAATTTCACATTGAGAATAAAGTGCTTCCTAATAAAGTCAATTCCGTATTCAAGGAAATTGAAATTCAAGATTTCTTGATTAAGAATGAAAGGGTACTTACCACTCTAGCACAATCCTTATGATATGTTAGTTTATTACATACCGGAAATGTTTTCTTTTCTTTTTATTTCTTCTCCTTTAATTAATTAGAAGTTTTTCTTTTTTCTTTTTTAATTCCACTTGTTGCTTTTACTATATATTATAATAAATATGTAATGAAATAAAGAATTGATTCTTTTATAACCTTGAATATATACACGCGTGACGCGTTGCAATGGGATCAATTTAGGCTTCCATGGGAATCCATGAGCTTCTTTTCTAATAAATAATGAAACTTATATAAAGGCGGTTCAATGATAAAAGAAAAAGGCAAAAAAAATAAAATTATTAACAATCACTACAACGAATAAAGAATTTCACTAGTAATAATATAATACGAATTCTAAATATTTTTGTAATGATATTAACTCAATTATCGCTAAATATTTTTATAGATCTCTTTTGTTGCAGTGATTCCTCAATTATTGGGTGCAAACATATGTTTCTCGTTGTCTATCTTGGCCTCTTAAGTATGTCTATATAAAAATCTCTGCGTTCAAATAGCTATTAGAAATTGATATGAATCCAAATTGCTTTAAACACAATGTTCTCTTTATTTATTATTCTAAAAATATTGTAAGTACATTATTTTCGCAAATATCTTTTTTGATCTGATTCGATAGGGTTTTGAATGAGGCTCTTACTAAAAGGATGTGATCTTGAACATCTACTTGAACAATATTTTCATATATTTTGTATCCTTATCACCTAAATTCATGTCCTTACAATCAAATAGTTGAACGCGTCTCTCTCCTTACAGTCAAGTGGTTGAATGTTACTGCGGAATAGACAAGAAAGAATGGGATTACTTCATCCAAAATGGTATAAACATGCATGTAGTTGCAATGGCGTTTTCAAGTTTCCGACATCAAATTAAAAGCACCCTCAATGCAATTGTCCTTTCTATAATTTGATGGATGTAGTAGATATACAATATTCTTTTTATTTTTGGTTTGGTGAAATGTTATGAAAGTGTTTGTCCACTAAAGTACTGCCACGTATAGATATACATATCCTTTTAATTATATTTCCTATTTAGAAGGACAACATATGATTTGTTGAAAGAAACATATGGATTTTGTTCATCCTGAAAAACTTGTGTACAATTTGCAACCCCTCATAATCTGCCACCATTTCTTCCTAGGACACGTCGCTCTTTACGATTTTCTATATATTTTTTTGATGAATAGTGTTTGACTGATCATCATTCTCTATATGTGGTTATGCCACTCACACCCTAATGTCGAAACTAATAGGCATTTGGAGATGATATTTACTTTGTTTCAATTTGTTTGTATTAATCTGATTTAACATGAAATCATAAAAAAAATTAAGAAAAAAATTGGATTTGAGTTTTTAAACTAAAATTTATGATTTGAGTATTCTAATGTCCTTTAAATTTATGATATTGAAACAAAGGAATAATACTTCTTTAAAAAGTAATGTTTGAATTAAATTAAATACTTATTTGAATTAAATTAAAAAGAAGTATTGGGATCGAGAGTCGAGTTTGGATCGGGTTTGAGACTTGAAACCTAGGACTCGGATTAGGAGTCGTTACTTAGGACTCGGGTCAGGGTCCAGAGTCAAGACTTGAGACTCGGGTCAGGGTCAGGGGTCGATACTTGAGACTCAGGCTAAGGATGGAAGTCGATTGGTACTAATTGGGACTCGAGACTCGAGTTGGGGTTGAAGTTGAGACCTAGGACTCAGGCCTGGGTCAGGAGTCGAGAACTTGAGTCGGGGTAGGAGTTGGGTGGTGATGTTAAAAGAGAGTTTTTGGAATGAATTCCTCAATAAACTATAAATTAAACTATATATGTTTGTAGATGTTCTATTAAAGTTGTTAACTCATAAAATAAACTATATTTTTCTTAATTACTATATGATACCGGTAGGAGTCTTATCACCTCTTATGATGCAAAAAGATGTGAAAACAGCACAACTTAATGCATAAGTTAGTGAATATATATTAATCTTTTCTAGACAATTGTCATCAAAAAGACATTTCTCCATCTTTCTATCCCACTTTCTCCTCATCTTTTATAAGAAGATAATATACTAATTAGGTTTGTATATATTGACCACTTGACTACTTTTTGGCTTTCTTCAAGCATTTAACTAATTTATCCTAAAAGAAATTAATTATTTTTTACTCTTAATTAAATTAATCACTATTGCATGAATTAATTTACTAGCTCGAACAATAAGAGTTGTATGTGAGGCCTTTGTCGGGCTGACCAACGAGGACCGATCAAAGAGAAGGACGACCAATAGATTTCAAGGTTTAAACGTCTTTGAAGAGAGGTGCACATAACACCTTAATTAGGAAAGTAATAATTTTATAAAATTAACATAAGTTCACAAAATATGTACATGCATTTTTTAGTTCAATAAATTAAAGGTGTAACTTAATTGGAAATTTATGAGATTTGTTGGATCGAAACAAACAATATATGTCACGTATTTCGAACAACAATTATTTTTCTTTTCTGTTAAACATTTATCAAATTTAAAGGCATCATGTAGTAACAAATAGATGAGAAAAGAACTTGTAGATTGCATCATTTTGAAAAAGATACGATAACTTATCCATAATGACTAAAACACGCAAACATACGTAGAATAATAAATAAATAGAAAATTGTTTTGCAAGTGGAGTTAGATTTTACTTCTTGTGGATGATGTATTACAAACTACTAGTGGTATATTCAATGCTCTACGTGGAAGCCTGGAATATTCTAAAATTTCAAAAGTATCAAATAAATTGAATTTGTTGAGTTGATTTCTCGATATTCAATCAATAATTATTATTTCAAACAAACGTAGTTCAAAATCGATGTAATTGAGACAACTAAGTAGAGCATGGGAAGACGTGAGGCTGGCCATAGATATTTTACACGAAAGTGAAATCATTTTTCTTTGTTTTTAGTTATATTTTTTATCGATGAAAATTGAAATTAAAAAATGTAATTTTCTGAAATATTGACTATATATTAAATGGGTGACTATCTAAAAAAAAATCAATTCCAAATTGGTAGGGTTAAATCAAGAGAAAGGACTAACACAACATGTGACAATACCCTAATTTTGTACCACACTAAATTCATCAATTCTGACTTTCAATAAATTGGAGAAATAATCAAAAGTAAACCTAATTTGATTTTCATGTTTGTTAAAATCTTATTTAAAAAGTGTCCTCTTTATCAGGTCTTTCACAGTGTGAAATAAGTCTTCATCAATCAAATTGGAGTGACTTTAGCATGTGAAAATAATTTAAAAACACATGAGACTCGTGATACACTAAGGTACATTCCCCCTAGCAAACATTAAATTAATTAATTGTGGTCTATTTGAATTTTGAAGTGTGAAAGATAAATATCTTTCTTGTCAAACGTATTAGAAAATGTTTTACCCTATCTTTCGCCCTTCTTAATAGTTCGAAACTTAAATAATGGATGGAAAAAAAAAGTAATAGTCAAAATAATGTGTCCAAACAAAGTTGACAAAAATCTTTCTGGGCCGGGATCAATAAATGAAAGTTATAAGAAAATATTTTTTTCTCTTCGCACCTCAAAATCAAGTGGAAGAGTTGTTTGTCTGGTCTAAATAAAATAATTAGAATTTTCTTTCTATTATATAATAGATTATACAAGAAAAATGAAAAGATTTGCTTTCATTTAATTGGGTACTTCTTTGTCAATGCTACTAAGGACTTATAGATTTGACTATTATACTTATTAAAGATAATGAGAATAGATTATTCAAAGAAAAAGAAAAATGTCGATGAAATTTCAGCTAGTTGTCATTACTAATCTCATCTTTTACGAAATCGAACTTCTTTGACTGTACAAAAATATGTGGAGCTCAGCATGTCTGAAAGCACATTTGGGTTGTTGCGAGAAGGCGTATGTTATTCTTGAAACTTTATGAATAATCGAAAGATTGACAGGAGTGGAATAAAGACATGCAAATTAGATGTACTTATATAATGTTCAATTATCATAAACATAATTTTCAAAAAAATGTCAGAATGAGAGTAACTATTTCATTTGTATCTAGCTTGATTGACATAATGGAATGAACTGAGAAGTCATCTACACAATCTTACGATTTTGCTACGACCTATATTTTTTATAGAACAATCGCTTGAACCTAATCACTTCGAACTCCTTTGTGAGGAGGCACCCCTTCTCGCGTCCCTATGTATTATCTACCTACCCACATATTTAATTTTGACCCTATGATTTCATATCATGATTTTATCTCTATGGTCAAACGGACCCTTAGAAAAACTTAAATAACTTGGGCATATAAATATTGAAAAGGGTAAACAATAAGAGCAAATTAGTTCTCTTCATGTTAGTTTCCAATATTACTATTTCTATCAGAACTCGAATGTCGGATACATAATTTTGACACTTTCAAATATATGCATTCGAAATATATTCAAGTCAGATTAATTAAGTCTTTAATTGAATTACTCTCTTCATTCATTCATATTTATCTTTTTTTCTCTTTTTTTGACAATTTTTTCCTTTATGTAATTATTTATTTTATTATTAATATCTCAAAAAGTCTTTAATTGAATTACTCAACTTTTTACCTCCTACTATAATAATATATCATATTTATTACATATAATGTACATTTACATATTCTTTCACATTTCCTATTTATGATATATTAAAAAACCTAAAATATCTCTTAGTTACAGATCTCATTTTTAGTTTAGAAACTCAAAGGTCATTGTCATTAATTTAGTGATCATTCATTATGTAATAAGACAAGATGAATTTATTTATATATAATTTGACATAAACAAAATATATAATGTAACACCTCCTCTCTTTTTTTTTCCTTCCTTTTGTTGCATTTGTTTCTTCATTTCTGTACGTACTTTACAAATAAATAAATTAATAAAATGCCTCACAAGTAATATAGCAACAAAACCCATGTAGTATAGTAGCAATTAAAGTTGATGATAAACCGCACACAAAAACATAACTGTATTATTCTTAATTTTAATTGCATTAATTCTTTTCATTATAATTTTTGGTGCACCTAAACAACTATGACGTATGGATACACAAATGAGATTTTTGTTATCTTTATAAATAGTGTTGCTAATATTCTTTCTTTTATTGGGTTGTCTTTTTTATATTTTTGCAAAGGAAGACATTGAATAAGCTAATTATAGATCATTTATTTCTCACTAGCAATGTTGTTGGGGATGAAGTTATAAAGTTTTGAGTGAGTTGATCATTACCAAGCGAAAATTACATGTTAAATGGTGAATTGTGAGTATCATTTATCTATTATTTTACTTTCAATTTTTTCAAGTGAATATATATACATTAGAATTAGTAATTGACATAACATATAATTCAGAATGATGACATTGTATACAGTGTTACTATAAATAGTGTGCTTGATCCTTAATTTGTTATCATTTTTGTTCGAATATTTACAACTTCATATTATTGTGTAAATAGGCAAATGATTGTATTTAACTATGTATACTTTTTTAGTTATTAGATATTATTTAAACTACCATATTTTTTATTTGTCGTTTATTACAATGTAAATCTGAATTGTTACCACTTAAATCTTTCATATTTATAAATATGTTTGCTTTGTGTTTAAAGAATTGTAATTTTTTAGAATTTTAATCCCTTATAGGAGTTTTTTTTTCATCAGGTTGATGATTTTCATGGGATGTCTAAGGTTACAAGTAAATATGGACTTTAGTTTATTTGTTTTCCTGTCTAATTTATTTTATTTTCACTTCTTCATTTTTCCATTTATTCTATAAATTTATGTCTTTCACTTATGAACAGTAGCTTTATATATATATACATATATATCTTGCAAATAAATATTTAAGACATCTTAAAACTATAAATGTATTTACAATAGAAAATGAAACAAAACGTAATAATACTACTTCACAATACTACTAAAGGTAAGGTGCAAAAAAGTGTTCATACAACTTTTTTATTGATACAAAAATGTTAGTTTTGTGAAAAATACGGAAATACAACATCAAAAGAATATTATTACTCCAACTAAAAAAGAAGTGATACTAGGGGTACTTATTTTTCTTTTTCATTTTTTATTAATATAATTAACTAGGAACCAAATCTTGGATGATAAGAGTTGATGAGAATAAAATTACGCAGAAATAATAAATAAAATTACGTAGAAATAATAAACTTTTACGAATATGAAAATTAAGAAATATATTTTTAAAACATTTATAACTTTGAATATTATACAAATAATTTATAAATTTAATAAGGTCTATCACGATCGCACGAAACGCGGCTAAGTTAACTAGTGTATAATATAAGGAGAAAATCACTCTTTTAACATTTTTTTTTTTTTGAGTATCTTCTATATCACAACTCCTATTATTATTTTTTTATAAACTCCTTCCATTTTTTTTCAAGCAACAACAAATTGAACAATTCTTGTATTTGAGCTTGTTTTTGCCTAATATCTATTGTGTATCTAAGTTAAAACTAATTAATTAATTTAGATACACACCACATATATGTTAGAACTTGATTAATTGGGCCAGGAGTTAGATGGGCTTATGTTAGTGGGTACTTGGTCCTCCAATTGCTGGGTCACAACTGTGGGCCGAAGAAGAAGACCAATGGCACAACTGTTCAAGGCTTACGGGCCATCTGGTAGATCCCTATTTAGAATTGGGCTTTTTACTGAAATAATATAGGGAAAATTTTCAAAATGTCAATATTTTAGCATTTAATAGGATTCCTTAGCCACATTTTCAATATTTATTAAAAGTGTCAATAGTTTAGTTTGTTATATATCTGATTTATGTATTTCTTAATTTGTTTAATTTGAAAGAATACAATTATTTAATAACAGAAGGGAGAAAATCAATGGAGAGAATATTTCAAAAAAAAGGTAAATATCACTTAATTTTCTGATCAGTTACAATTTTTTAAAGAAAACTTAAACGTGTACCTTTTTCACAATGTATTTTTATTTTTTTTCTCCAGAATTTTGTAACCTTTTTTAAATCGTATTCATTCCAATATGTATATTATTTGTATTCATTATAGTTTTCATGTTGTATTTTGTATAATGAAACTTGCATTTTTTTTATTAGTTTGTATTCATTCCAATAGTTATGCCAAATGAATCTATAGTTATTTGAGAAACGTATTTGTATTCATGTATTTTTTCACTGTGTATTTTTGTATCCTTTCTTAAGTCGTATTCATTTCAATATGTATTTTATTTGTGTTTGTATTCATTCTAGTTTTTATGTATTATTTTGTATAATAATATATAAAATACAAAAAACAGTATGATGAAAAAGTAAGATTTAAATGTAAAACTGAAAGGAATAAGTGAATATTTGTTGCAATCATTCTTAAATAAAATACTTAACTAGTTGGCATACTTTTAGTATGAATACAAATTAGGAACAATACCAAAATTCATAAACTATGCAACATGATTTTTGAATGAATACAAATATTAATAGCCTACATACGGTTTTGAATACAAATTGAGAAAGGATACAAAATTCTAAAAAAAATTATAAAAACAAAACAAAACAAACCAATAGGAAGTTGTTCTTCCTCTGAATAAAATACATATCTAGTTAACATACCTTTGGGATGAATTCAAATTAGGAACAAATACAAGATTCATAAACTATACAACATGAGATTTTGAATAAATACAAATATTAATAGCATACATACAGATTTGAATATTAATTGAGAAAGGATACAAAATTCTAAAAAAAAATTATAAATACAAAACAAACTAATAGGAAATTATTCTTCCTCAACTTGGTCTTCAACAACTTCTTCGAAATCTTCAGCACCCAATTTTGGAAATCAAAATATACTTGGTGACAATGTATTTACCTTTATTCATGGGTGAAAATTATTTTGAAGAAATTGTGAGATTTCTTGAACAAATTGGAGGAAAGTAGAAGAAGTGATTTTCTTAGACAAGAAAAGGAGAGAACAGTGGTGAAAAACTCAAGAGAGAGAAAGGAAGAATTTGGGGTATAAACCTAGAAAGAGGGGAAAGTGGGTAATGAGAGTTTTTTTTTTCTTTTTCACGTATAGGGGAGTGAATTAGTTGAATGTGGGGCTTGATTTGAGAAATAAAAGGAAAGAAAATCAATTATATTATGATACATTTTATTTGCTAAAATATTGACATATTGACATTTTCAATAATTATTTTAAAGTGTAGATGTTTTTAATAATTATGTTAGAGAGTTTGACTAGTTTGCTAATTTTCCCAATAATATAAGGAAAAATTACAGAAATCTCACCTTTTAGTTTACTTATTACCATTATCCCCTATACGTTTTACAAATCTCCAAAATCCCTCATTTTTGCGCATCAGATTAGTGTATCAGCGCTTATATTATTGTATCTCACGCATCAGATTAATGTATCAGTGCTTATGGACAAATTACTTAACTACACTCCTTTACTTAACTTAATATCCATTTATCCCTACTTATTTCAAAAATTTCTTATTTACCTATGTATCCCGTGCACAACGCCATGTATCCCGCTATGTGAAATGTATCAAACGCTATGTATCCTGTGCACAACGCTATGTATCCCGCATGTATCCAGTGCACAACGCTATGTAGAATGTATCAAACCTAATGTATCTCGTGCACAACGCTATGTATCCCGCAAACATCATTTTTAAGAGATTTTTGGTAAATAGAAAACTAGAAGGGATAGGATGTTATTTAGTACTTATAATATGTGGTTCCTATAATTTATACAAGTATTATTGGGAAACTTATCGAAATTTCATTAGTTTAAGAGCTAATTAGTTAGATACACTCTAGTTTGTAATAATACAAATTTTATCAAATTTGGATGCGTTCAGATACATGTATCTCGAGAAACATGAGTCAAAATTAGGTGTAATTTGTTCTAGATACATTATATCCAAGTGTCGCATGTATTTGAGATACATAACAAATCTCGTCTGCCTCCCTCCCATTTTGCTTGCCACTCTCATATCTATATAATATTACAGATACATGCGAATCGCACTAGATACATATATATATGTATATACTGTGATTCTCATGTATCTATCTAGAATACGTGACTATCTCACTCGCGTCTCTTCCTATTTTTTAGTGTATCTGATAGCAAAAATACATGTATCTAATTGTATCTTTCCCGATATATAAAATAGTGAGTATTTAAATGAATATAAAGAGAATCTCATGTATCTCATTGTTGTAATAAATACACATAAAGAAATACATATTTACAAGCTATATACTGTAATTTTTTGATGGAATATTGATCGACTCTTCTTAAGTATATGTGATTCCGCCACTGTTTGTCCGGACACTCTGGATGTTCCTAGATGGATCATTCCGGATTTTCGATTTCAATACAAACGAGACGCTTCCTAATAACTATTCTCGATTAATTCACGATTTGTTTATCAATATAGCATCCGAAAACTCTTTTAAATTTTTTTGTCAGTTTTTAAAATTCTTTTAAAATTCAAACTAAAACGTGCTAGTTACACAATAGCATGGAAGAACCCAAAAGAGTATTTTAGATGATGAAATATGATACTCCTATCTAAAAAAGATTTGATTTTTTTTTGTTTGTTTTAAAAAGATGATGATTTTTTTAATTATATTTTAATTTCAATTTTCCACGTGGTATATTTATGATCATAAAAGTAAAGAACATTTTTACACATTTAACATAACTTAAATTTAGAATAATAAAATTAATTTTTTTTTAATTTTCTTAAACTATGTATCAAACGCAAATTAGACCATTCTCTTTAAAATGGAAGAAATATTTTTTTAAGTTGACACGTGACAATTTATTAGTTAAAGTCTAATTGGAATTTGGATTGTACTACAAGTTCAATGAACTCTCATGAATTATAGTTAAATTAATATTTGGGAGAAGGGAAAAATTGTGAGTCATCAAGTCCTCCAGAAAGAGGTCCACTTGAAAATGATTGATTAGACATATATATATTCTGGGGATAATTATAATCTAATGTTTTTGGACTACAAAATAATAAAAAAATGTATAGATTTTTATATATTAAAGTATAATATACATATTTATATATAATAATATACATAATTAGTGGTATATGTTTCATATATTTCGGTCATATTAATAAAAAAAATTAGTTGAACAGTACATATTGATAAGTTTTTCCATTATAAAATGTAAAAGTTCTCACACAACTTATTTGGATATATCACTATTTGATTTGTAAATACTCCATTATTCAAAATTATTGCACGGTTGATCACTATAGAATAACTTCACATATATAATATATGAATTAAAATTAAAATACTTATATACATTAATATTTAGGCTTTGATACCAACGTTACAGGATCACCGACCCAACGTTACAGGTAGATACGTAAAGACCCAACGTTACAGGTAGATACATATATAATTTTATATACGTAAAGACTTTTGTTGGCTTAAAATTAAAATACTTATATACATTAATATTTCTGCTTTTTAAAAGACTAAAATCTTTGTGATTTTCTAATTTTGGGGACTAAAATTCCTATGTGATTTTCTACTCTGATTACTTACTCGATTTGATGATATAAAAAGTACACTATTTTATTAAATTTGGTTAAGGAAACAAAAGATAACAACCTTTTCATTATTAGTTAAAGTCAGCCTAATAGATATTTAAATTATTTGCTAAAATCAAAATATTATTACTTTTAAAGTATCAAATGCATTTCTCTTTTAGAACAAACATGATTTGTCAATAAGGTTACACAAAACAAAAGGGTGGAACTTAGGGAAAACCATTTGATAGTGTAATGTTTGCCCTAAAAGGAATAGCCACACAAGTTTTCTAAAGTTTCTTCTCAACAATAACTTGAGATTCGTCTGACCACAAATATATTTAGGAAAAACTTTTTAAAATGATGTTTGTCCATATAACTTGTCATTACTTGACAATATATTTGGCCCTAATTTTATGATGACCAAAAAAAGGTGAAATTTGCATAATTTTACAAAATCGATGGGTAAATTCTCGACTATTTTACTTAGTTTAAGGGTATATCTAACCTTTTTCTTTGTGAAAGGATTATGTATCAAAATCTTTTTTCTATAATGAATAACTATACATCTAGAACAATCTTATAGTCATAAGGATATTTTTTACTTTAACTTGTTTATTTTAGTAAATCATCAACGTTTATTACTTTTTTTCATACTGTGATTACTATTCTTAGTATTTTTTTTTATTTCTTTCGCTATTCTTTTATATATCACAATTTTTATATCCAAACGCCTACCCGTAGAACGGAAGGAATGAAGATATTTTCGATTATGAGAGTGTAGTTCACATCAATGGGGCACAAACTCTTTTAATAAGTTAAGGGCTGTACCAGTTGAGGGATACTTTGCAGATATACATGTGATCAAATTGACCACCCAATTCAGCAAATCAAAAACCTTTAAAATATTTATTTATTTATTTTCAATTTTATTAAAAGGGTTCTTTAGTAGTTCAATGAATTAGGCATGGGCACAACAGAAAGGTGGCAAAAACACTTTGGAATTGGAAAGCTACAATTTTTTTTTTTGGTTTACCACGATATTGATATCGATATAAAAGCTCATTATTTTGATTTCTTCATTCGGAATGAAGGGTGAGAGTGCTTCTATCAAAGATCTTTTCATATCTGGATCTCGAATTCGAGAAATAACTTCATCTATTACATCACATCTGTCGGTGATATAGTGGATTTAATTTCTTAATTACAAATTCTTGATTACAAATACAGATATCTTGGACCCTTTTTTAAGTACCTAATTTTTATCTTTTGAAGTTGCCCTTTTTATCATGAGTTTTTAGGCCTATGCAACTTTTTATCTCTTTACTTTTTCTCTTATGTTCTTTTTTTGAATTAAGTTGTCAACAATAAATCTCTCTTAGATGGGAGGAAAAGAATAAGTAAAATAAAATATTTATTTTCAATATAAAATGACTTTTTAAAAGCTTGAAGAAATAGGTTTTTAATTTGATTTAAAATTTAAAATTGATTGAACGACTTTCAATGTAAAATGGTACTAGCTATATTAATGACTACCCTTCGTTCCATTTTATATGGCAAGGTTTGTTATAAACCGGTCAAATAACTTACATTTATTGTCCTCAAAACTGAACTAAGACACATTCCATTATATGTTTAATCCATTTATTGATTTGACATAAATACTTGAATAGATTTATACTGAAATGATATATATCTTGTTTGGATGATTGTTATCTATTATATTATATTATTAGTTTAAATACTTATTTTGGTTTTTACTTAAATTTAATATATCATATCCTTAAAATTCATCGTTAGATAACGACGAAAAGTCTCATTTTATGTAACGGTTGATTTGGTGGGCTCGCATTGTTGCCATAATATAACAACCTCACTTTTTAACTAAGCTCTATCATGTATCCTTTTCCCAGTATTATCATTCAAATTGTAGATGTGTAACATTATATAACGAGAGAGTATGATACAATCTATCAAAATATTGTATCCATTAAAACAATTCAATACAATACATTAGGAAGCAACAATAACGACCATCCAAACAAAGTGTCAAATTTTCAAGTGCAAGGGCATATTAGTAAACTCACATCAAGCTCCTCTTGTCACTTCTATATAGTTAGCTTTTTACTAACCCCCTTGTAGCTCTTCTTGCCCTCAAAAAATCTCCCTTCCATATTTTCCTCTCTATTTTCTCTTTCTCTATGTTGAGTTTTCATCTTCCTTGTCTACTTCTACTTATTTTTTTCAATATTAATTGTGATCCTCATTTATATTACTAATCACAACTTTCTTAGTAACAATTCAATAGTCCAATTTTTCACTTCTTGATTCTCCTCTAAACTCCTAATATAAAAATAAAATAAAATTAGAAGATACTATGGAGGTAGCAAGACTTTTTGAAGGTTCTAACAATGGCTTTATACTTCCAAATGAAATTCTTCCTCCTACTTCTAATTGGGTAGCTAACTCTTCCTCCATTTTCCATGGTAAGGTTCCTTCGCCGAAAAATTATATTATTTATACATGGTAAAAATTGAGTACTTTTTATGCATGTATAGTAGTTCTTAACCCGTTTTAGCTAGTTCGTGTGTTTATTTTTTCATATTTTGAACTGAGTTAGTGAAAATTCTGATTTCGTCACTGATGTGTGGGGTGATCCTTTGATGATTAAGAGATTATAGCCTAAAGTTGTAAATATTGACAAGGAAATGATGGAATTTTTCTGTTCAATTTAGATGCCTTGCTAATATCCTACTCTATGATTTTTTTCAAGAAAAAAATAACAAATTTTATGTATATGTAGTTGGCTTTTGTTTTCTCATGTTACTTATTAGCTCAGTTGATTGACTATTTGACTATCTGAACTTTCACCTCGTTATTGGTGAATGTTTGATTTTCTACCCTGTGATCTCGTCATGCATTTGTGAAATTGAAGTGAACCAAGATTTGTTTCCTTCATTGCTCTGTTTCAGGCTCTGTATCCATGGTTAATTTCGATCAAGATCGAGTACAAAGGTCTAAAAAGAGGTCATGTTTAGCACAACTTGATCAAGACGATAATAGCAGCAACGATGACAATTGCAATTATCACCAAAGCGAAAAGAAGAGACGATTGTTACCGAAACAAGTTGAGTATCTTGAGAAAAGTTTCGAGGTAGAAAACAAGCTTGAACCTGAAAGGAAAGTACAATTAGCTAAAGAAACTGGATTGCAGCCTAGGCAAGTTGCTATTTGGTTTCAAAATCGACGAGCCCGGTGCAAGACTAAACAACTTGAGAAGAATTATGATGTCCTTAAAGCTAGCTTTGATGAACTAAAGACTCAATATGATTGTCTCTTCAAAGAGAATGAGTGCTTGAGAAATGAGGTAAATTTAGTCAAGAAACCATTTATACATTATTTGAATATATCATATTTCACCTTAAATTTTTGAAAATATTGAGATCATGAGTTAAAATGATACTTATTAGAAGTGTACAAAGGTTGATTTTGAGAGTAGTTTTTGAAAATTTATGTTCAGGATATCTGTTTGGCCGTGAAATTTGATCAGACTTTGAAAATGTGATTGGGAGTTGTACTCACAAAATTTCAAATTTTGTCCAAGTAAATGCATATCCTAACTCCTAACACAACTTCAGAAACCACAATTTGTGCGTGTTTGACCATGTTTTAATGATTTTGGTCAAACGTGTCTTTCAGAGTTCAACTTTGAAAAAAGTGAAAAGATTTCACAACCTAACGCCTTAAATTTCTAAGTTTCAACTTCGAAATCTACTGTCTAACATGCGCAAAATCGCAAAATCTGATCTAGGTCTTCACTTTTTTTTCCCCTTTTGTGCTCAATAGGTACATTTACTCAAAGATAAGTTGATCAACAGAGTAAAAGGGAAGGAAACTTCAGAACCTATTAATCCACTTGATCATGTAGAACCTCAAAATCCTTCTATTGGAGTTGCTTCAAATTTAGCAATGGTGGTGTGCAAGCAAGAAGATGCAAAAAGTGATGTTCTTGATTCAGACAGCCCGCGTTTTACTGATGGCGATTACACTTCTTTTTTGGAGCCTGCTGATTCTTCAAATGTATTTCAGACAGAACACTCTGATTTTTCTCAAGAAAATGACACATTATGCTTCCCAAAACTTGAAGAAGATCATCATCATGATGATTTACCTGTTAATTCCTGTAGTTTGGGTTTTCAAATTGAGGATCAATCTTGGTTCTCACATTATTGAGTTTTCACTTCAAGATCATATAAAGGGAAATGAAGCCTTTGTGCTACATTTCCTTTTTTAATTTACACCAATAATATGTTGTATGTATTGTATAGGTCCATTTGGAATGAGATGAAGATCTTTGTTGTTCTATTCAGTGTCCACATTGCAGGGTCAATTCAGGGGTGATGTTCTCAACAGGGTTTTCTCGATACCTAGGGCTCGAACTCGCATAAATAATAGATTGATATTTTATACACCCCTAACTCTTTTATGGACCAGGTTAAGCTATGTGTTTCAATATAATAACTTAGTTGGAATAAATGCAAATAATAATCAGAATACAATTTTTTTACATGAAAACATTCAACTCATAAGGGTGGAAAAAAATCATGACCTACATCTTTGTAGGATTTCTCCTAATCTTTACTGATTAATGAGCTTCAACAGAATTTAGATTACCACACTTGCAATCTAGGAACTGTTACCACACTTGCAATCTAGGAACTGACTCTAATTACTACGTTACAACAAACTTTCAGATCGTTTATCCTACTTCAAGTTTAACATAGACTCAATATTGTTTCCTATTTTTTGTACTTGTTTCAACACTTTGTCTGTCATCAAGATATACCTAAACTCAACAAATATCTCTTTTTATGATGATGACAAACTCATATTCCTTCTGTATTATGCTCAACCTATTTTAATCTGTTCAAAGTCTAAGCATAGCATCAGAAGACACATTAGATGAGTCAGGTCAAAATAGTGAGATAAATATTACACAATATACACACTTCCCTCGATTTTCTACAAATCTTTAGTTAATGCAAGTTTACCTTTCAGACAAAAAAATAGTGGATTATAAACATTACACAATATACACACTTCCTTTAGTTGATGCAAATTTACCTTTCAGACAAAATAAATAAATAAATAGTAGATTATAAATATTACACAATATACACATTTTCCCTGATTTTCTACAAATCTTTAGTTAATGCAACTTTACCTTCCAGAAAAAAAAATGGATGTTGACAATTTGGCTTTTATTTAATTTTGTAAAATTTGACATTGTGACATAACCCATCGTTTTTAATTATTTTTATTGCAGGAATCAAGGATTATTTTAAAAACATGAACATCTTGCTGATGCATTGAATATTGTTATAAAATGTCTAATTTCTAGACTTTTAGTGTCCCTTATAAACATATTTTAATAGCTAAAATCTTCCTAGAAACTACTATAATTTGTTCTTTAATAAAAGATTCCATCACTTCTAGCACGTAGCCTAGATGGAACAAATTATATATATATATATATGTATATATATTCCAAGTTCATTAAGAACTAATACTTCTTTAAAGTATTTTAATTTAAATAAAGCTTTGGAACCTTACCAAATACTAGCTTATAGCCATAAGTTCTTGAAGGGAATCAAGTTTTCATATTGTTATCAATGATTAAGAGACAAATCCAAGATCACAGTAGTTATATATAGATTTTTCATGTAACAGTGCCGAAAAAATATTTAGTGGTTATTGAGTTAATGTCATTGCATCCAGAGTCGATTACTAAAGTTTTTAACGACATTTATATAGAATGCTAGTTATAAATACTGATACTTATTATTACCGTTAAATATTTTATTTATGATAATGTCATGTCATGCTCTCTTTTTCTACTCTCATTGACTCATAACGTAAACGAAAATTCATGTATTTTGGAAACGTTATAAACTACCTAATCTTTATTATAATATTTCAATTAGAAGAAAGATGCGAATTTGCAACAGCAAATGCACCACTATATATTTATTTATTAAAGTATTTACATAAAGCTTGAGAAAATGGCCAAAAGACTCCCAACGTATAGCCGGATTCCCAACTACACACTCATACTTTACAGGAGTCTTATTACCCCTTTGGACTATTTTAAAGCATAGTTATTTGCTCCCTAAATGTTGATGTGGCAAAGAAGGTATAGTTCACTCTCTTTGGGAGAGTGAGAGATAAAAAGATGATTATATTAAAATATTAACTTTATAAATATTTAATTTATTTCATATTAATATTCTATTTTTTTTTTGAAAAAAAAATTATGTTTCCTTTGTTTTTTTTTTTTACATTCTTTATCTTTTCCCTTCAATGTTCATAAGATCCATTGACACCAGCGGGCTCACCTTGACCACCAGTCACCGCCCTCATCAACTTTTCATCACTAAGCCAATTCATATCTTTAAATCAAATACTTTTTCATCATATCTCCACTTTTCATCACTTTGAAAATTTGTTGGTAGCTCAAAATCAAAATCAAAATTGAAAGTTAGAAGAATCGAACTTTAGACTAGTCATTAATGGAAGAGTTCACTAAGTAATAGATTCAATTAATGGAGAAGAATTCATCATTGGGTGACAAACTCTTTAATGAATAAGACTCATTTATTGAAATTGTTGTAAACATTAATCAGTTATAAAGTTTTTCGTCTGTCTCTAGCTTTAGAGAAAGAGATTTCCTGGTGTTTAGAATTCCGGTGAAGGTCGAAGATACGGTAGTCATGGCATCCTCATCGTCAAATCTGCAGAAGCTTCAAAGAAAAAGAAATGGAGGAATGGAAAAGAAAGAGAAAAGGAGAAGATGAAAATATATATAAAAAAGTAAAATATAAAAGAATAATTAATTTTTTTTAATATAAAAAAAGGGTAATATTACGTGGTAGTGCGTGTTGATTACTACCTAATACGAATATGGGCGTGAGTTTGTAGGGGACTAGATATTTCACTTTTAAAAGGTTCAGGGGTGATATGACTCCCGTGAAAAATAAGTGTGTAGTTGAGAATTCAATAATAATTTGGTGGGGCTTTTGACCATTTTCTCCATAAAGCTTAGATTCAATTTTTTATCACAATATATACAATGGTAGATGTATAAGTAAATTATGAATTCAATTGAATTCATCATTTTTGAATGTTAAAATTAGTTATAATTTCAAAAGTATGTATAATAATAGGTTTAATAGTAAACACTTTAACGATTTAATCGATCTAATTTAAATTCTAAATAGTATCGAGACGGACCCTAAGTTAACTGACACTTGCAAGTTGCAATACATAGACCACTTGCGTTACAGATTGGACATGATCAGTTTTATATGTTCGACAAGTTATTTGTTGGTATCCAAAATTTGTGTCCCAAGCCACAACATGCACTGAATAGTACTCGTTCATCGGGAAGTCCCACGTTAGAGTTAAAAGCTTCCTAACAAAGACAATTTTGTATGCAGAGGGACGCAAACTTGAAATCTCCAATTAAGGATGAAGGAGTACTTACGACAGTCAAGCAGTTTGAACTGAACCCCAGCTAGTATTGAGATTGAGAGCTGTAAAGAGTTCGGAGATCAGTCATTCGACTTAGGAATCAAGTGACGGATTCAGAATTTTCCTCCAGAGAATTCGAAAAATAGAATATAAATGTGTGAGTAAGCCAACAAAATGCAATTCTAAGGAAGTAGTGGTATATAGTTTATAGGTACAAAAATTTGGGACCTTTTAGCATGTTTGAATTTTTTGAAGAGAAGCTAAAACAATAAAATGTTCACAATAAGATTTGAAAACTAGACATGAGGGTCAATTTAAAGGAGATCTACCACTACACTACAACTTGTTTCTTGATTATAAGAGAGTTTAAAATTAATATATCTATATAAATACATAAAATTTACCTTATAAATGTCGTGTAATTTTTTGCTGAGAGGGTTTGAGTGAAACCCCTAGAACCCACGTGAATCCGCCCCTGCTTACCACTCTACTACGACCCTTAATGTTGGTAGTACTCCTTCATTTGTTACTTTACATTAAGCTGTTTCAAGCTGTAATTTAATTCTGATGGAACCTATTGTGGATGCAATGGGGGAAGAAGGCATGCAAGAGCTACGAGTAGAGGCGAAGTAATGATATGAAATTTACGTGTTCTAAATTTGTCATCGTACCCATAGCTCATTTTAGTTCGTTACAAAGTTTACCGTTAAAATATATGTATATTTAATGAATTTCCTCCTATGAAGACAAAAGTTCTGTTCTGACTACGAGATCATTTAAATAAAAGTTATTGAATTTGTTTGTACAAATTTATGCGATAAAATTTTTATTAGATACGTGTCCAATTTAAGATCGTAATTTGACTTACATATGTTTATTAGGACATTGAAAGTGTGTCATTCAATTAGGACAGAAGAATAAGGGAATAACAGTACTAATCAGATAAAAAGATTCTTTACTTATCTCATTACTGATTATTGAGATAGAAGTATTAAAAACACTCTGAACTTAATGAAAATTATTAGTTTTGTACTTGAATTATTGACGGCCTAAATTATTAGTTTTGTACTTGAATTATTGACCGTCTTAAAAACATTTCTCAACCTGTCTAACTAAACTTAGATGTACCATGGATATATTACATGACATAACAAGTGGTCTCAAATTCTTGTTGAAGCATGAGACTCTTAATAAAAAGTCGAGCAAAGTGCTGAAAACACTTCTAAATTTGACGATAATTTAGGAGTGTATTTCATTCATGTTGCAAGATCAAGGATGTATTTCAATTTAGTTAATCAAGTAAATGAATGTTTTTAAGACGGTAAATAGTTTAGAAATGAAACTAATAATCCGCACTGAATTTAAAAGTGTTTTCATGAATACTTCTCCATTATTAATCACGAAATAGTTATCCCAAACTTTATAATCAAACTAGAAATTAAGAAATCTATAATTTATCCATCATCATAAAAAACTAAAAAAATCTTATAGTGAGTAGACAAATGCCACGCAAGCAGAGTATCGTATACCACAGAAGCTCTTAAAGCCCATGGGCCCATTTATAAAAGAGGGCCCATTGATAGAGATGGGCTGTGTTAACGTGGCAGAAAGCGTACGGTTGAAGAAAGAGAGTGGGCTTGTGGGCCCAAAACATCGCTTTCAGTTAACTCTTTTCAGATAAGAATATAAAATTGGGGGCCCAATTACGCACTCTTAAATGGGCTGGGCTTTGGGTCCTATGCATAAGTGTCCAAAATTGTAACACGTGGACCATCGTTTTCATGGGACACCACTGACCACGTGCGTACCATGTATGCATGTCTCATTATATCTCAACCAACTATTATATCTTTTTTGTATTCGATACTCATATTGAAGTTCAATTATTTTGAATTTGGGTCATATAGGATTTTATTATCATTTCGTATCAAGAATTTTTCTATATTCAAAACTCGAATTCCAAAACCTTTATCTAAGGGAGAAATAATCTCATTTGTTGCGCTACATCTTTTAATGATTCAAGGAACAATTTAACAGTTGCCTTGTCCCTTTTTAGTTTCACCAATGAAATTTACCCCTTCATTTTGATATAACTTGTCACTAGGAATGTGTATCGATCAATTTGATTAGGTTTTGATGTTTTTTATTTGACTTATTGAATATCGATTTGTAAACATGCTAAATTGTTATTGAATCATTAAGATATTGGTTTACTGATTATTGATTGTTATTGGTTTAACCGTTAAGATTTTGCATAGTTTTTATTTTTATATATATTGAAAATAACTTAGAAATAAGATGACAAATCAAATGAATCATGTATATAAGTAAGTTGACAAATTGCATCTTTTGCTCCAAACAAATATTGATACTTTGTAGAATAATCAAGAGTTTGAGGCAATTAGAAATGAAAGTATGAAACTAAATCTTAAGCAAAAGATTCAATATACAGAATGACATAAATATAATCTATTAATTTACTATTGTATTATCAATTAATCCGTCAAAAAAACCTCAAGTAGAACTAAAGCTTGTAAAGTTACCTTAATACACTCCAAAGATGAATTGTGTCAATTAGAATTGTTCAAAATAAAAAAAAAATGTTATTGATTTATCGATTTTAGTATTTTTCATATCGGTTCCTATACACAAAATACCTTTCAACATTTCAAATTGGCATAATACATAAACATAATCCTTAACTTGGCTTCAACGGACAACTATGTCTTCCAACTTTAAGTGTGCACAAGTAGACACTTAAACTTGTATAAAATTGAACAAGTAGACATATGTGTCCTACATGACATAATACATGTAGGACACCACGTAGGATACAAAAATTTCATGTAGGGTGCCATGTATGACGAATGTGTCTATTTGTTCAATTTTATACAAGTTTAAGTGTCTACTTGTGGACACCCAAAGTTAAAGGTTATAGTTACCCGTTGATGCCAAGTTAAGAGGCATGTTTATGTATTATGCTTTTCAAACTTAATGGCCCTTCACTCCCTTCCCTCCAGACAAATTTATTTAAAAGCCCATTATTCAAAATCAAAAAAGGAGTCCATACTAAAGTTAAATCGGCCCATTAAAAAAAATCTACGAACAAATAAGCAAAAACTCAAGGAAACATTCAAAATGACAAATATTAGGCCTTAAATAGGAATTTATAGCTATAATTTACTTAATTATGAATAATAGCAAAATGTTAGTGAAGGAGGGAAGAGATAGGCGAGCGATATCTGTGAGAAATAGAGAGGAGAAGTGTATTTTTCACGAATTTTGGAGAAAAAATATAAATACAAATTGATTTGTATCAAAATGAATACATATTAAGAGGAGAGCTGCAAGTGAGATCGATAGAGGGAGGAGAGAAAATTGTATTTTTGTATTTATTTTTGCATTGTATATATTTATTTAGTACCAATTGTATTTGAAATATAACAAATTATATTTTGTATTTATTTTGCTTGTCTTCTTTATTTATTTTGTATCAATTGTATTCGAAATACAATTGACAGAGAGAATAGATGTATATTAAATTCGTATGAATACAAATACATACAAAAATACAAAACACAGTTTTTCGAATACAACTGAAATAAAATACAAAACTCTTATATATATTGAATACAATTACTACATAATACATTTGAATTGATTTCTTCTTATTGATAGGAGAAAGAAAAACAGAGAGAGACAGGGATAGAGAGAGAGAGATAGGAGAGGGAAAGACCGCAAGAGAGAGGGAGAAGAGACAAGGGAGAGAGTGGAAGAGTTTGCTATAAAAACAACATATTGCTATTTTTATTAAAATTATTTTTAAGCTATAACTCTTTTTCATAAATAAATTGCCAATTTTGAAGTTGCATAAATAAAATGGAGGAATTAATTATAATTATTGAGAATCACGTAGTTGGTTTAATTTGCAAAATTGGTCAAAGGAATAAAGTGAGGAGCATTTAATCACAAGAAAAAGAAATAGGACTACCACCCATTTGCACAATGTGCTGGCCAAGGATAAGATATATTATAATAAACCAATAATCCATTTTTTAAAATTTTCATCCGGGATTCGATATTTGTATTGGAGTTTGACTACAGATTCGCACCGCGTAGGGATCTATTCGTGGAGAAGCGCTTACCAATGTATTTTGTCATTCCCAAGACTAGAATTCAAAACCTTTGATTAAAGGAGAAACAACTTCATTTGCTGCACCACATCCATAACGGGTAATAATCCAACTTTCAAAATGAAATATTTCTTTCATTAAACACTTAAACTAAATCATTTTATTTTCGTCAAATCATGTGCTGCTATTTTTACATGTGTAAATGAATCAAACTCATAATCACATCTTTTGTCTAAAAGAATTCACCTAATAATAAGTATTCTTACATCAAGTTATATTACTTAACCATTGTAATTAAATTGAGACAACACATAAATTGCACCTTATAATTATCCAAAATAAATCATATATCTATATATTTTAACTAATTAGACGATCTAATTACCATGATATGGTGGCACACACATCAGTGTTGTATTTCATTCCTAAAAGCAGGCGATCGATAATTCTTATTGATGTTAGGTGTATTTAAATATTTATTTCATGCTACTCGCACGGTTCATCAATACTTGTCCACTATTGACTTTGCACAATTCTTAAGAGATTATAAATAGAAGGGTAATTTTACTATATCAGCCTTTGGATATAATAAATACAATATCTTAAAAAATATAATAGGAAAATGACTATAATTAATAATAAGGGTAAATTAGGAATATCATCTCATATTGTGTTAAATCCTTACATATCAATATTAGCGAGCGTAAATTATAGTAATTAATCATTTTTTACAGTAGTTTATTGAATAAATCATAAAATCAAGTCCTTGCGAGGTTGATATTTAATTTGTTTTTCCATGTACTATCAATAAATAACTCATCACACATTCATACTCAAGAAATATAGAAAAAAAATCACAATCAAACTATTAAAAGAAAAGAAAATGAACTAAAAATCAGAGTTCTAAATGATTAATTTTGAATATAAAAGTAGAAACGTATGTTACGATTTTATAAATCTAATTCATTGAAATGTCACTATATTACTTAGCGATCACATGTGCTTGCATGTGCATTTGAGAGCAACAACATCTGATTATTAATTGAAACAAGCAATATAAACTAATGCATTAAAATTATATGGAAAATCATTTTTTCTTATTTTGTATACATTAATGTTGCTAACTGCTGCACCCACTGGTTTTAATTTCTGCATTTTTATGAATATCATTATTTAATTTTCTTCTTCATTGAGGCATTGATTGTAAGTTGTAAGATGCCATTTATTTATGAGTTATAAATGCAAAGTTAATGAGAATTAATATTTATCTGGTTATACATTATATTAAACTTTCATCATGCAAGTTTAATTTAGACCTACTGCTTTAATTAATGGAGATGGAGTTAATTAATTTTCCCTCTCAAAATTTCAGAATATTAGTAACTTATTAAAACTTCTTTATATAGTAAAATAAACAATTAGGAGCTAGGCAATAATTTGGAGTATGAGAATAAAGTGCTAATGATAAAGCAAAAGTATTGCTAGAGTTTAATTTCCTGTAAGCGGTCAAAATTATAGGTCATGGGTTCGAGTCCTAAATATAAAGAAAAATCTGTTGGGAGCGTCACCTCCAGAATGAGCTCCAGAGGCGAATCCAAGGTTTTAAGATGATGGCTGCACTATTACTAAAAGGTGAATCTACCTCACTTAGGGAGGTGCTCCAAATCATCATCGCATTATATGATACTCCACATATGGGTTCACACATTTATATTTCAATATTTTTAGAAAAATATAACACTACTATATATGATCTCGGGAGAGGGGCATGGGAACCCGTGAACCCCTCTTGCATACGCCCCTGATGAGCCATGCAGTGCATGATCTAAATTTAGTCGGAGCTCCAATGCAAAACAATCGCAACTTAAATGACTAAAGAATATATTCTACTTCAATTTGAATAAGATTTTCCCTCACATTAGCAAGAACTATAAATAGTAAGCCAAGTGATTTCTTCCACTAATCCAAAGTTCTAAAAGCAAAGAAAATTTTGCTTCAAAATTATTGAGAAAGTGGGTGCCAACAACTCTTCTGCATGGCATTAAACTAATAATAATGCACTGACACCAACTCTACCCATGAAGAATCAAGTCATTCATTTCCATTCCTCAGCAACATGGAAAATCCATTTTGATTCTTTTGAAACAAACTAACAAATTGGTAATATTCATTTTACATGATTTTTCTTCAAACATTTCACATAAGATATATTTCATACAAGTCTTCTTCTTGTGATTGCTAGATTGTTATTGACTTCACAGCTTCATGGTGTGGTCCTTGCCGACACATGGAGCCAGTTATCAATGACTTTGCCTCTACATATACAGACGTCGAGTTCATCAAGATTGATGTGGATGAACTTGATGTATGAGCTTTAATTATATATGTTTTGCTTTCAAGTTTTGTATTGTTCGTGTTACTAATTCGTTGAAAGCAGGACGTAGCTCAAGAATATGGGGTGCAAGCAATGCCAACATTCGTGCTGATAAAGCAAGGGAAACTAGTTGATCAACTTGTGGGAGCAGATAAAGATGGACTGAAGAAAAAGATTGAAATAAACAGAGCTTAAGAAACTAAAAAATAGCACTATTGCTTCAATAAGAGTGATAATAGCACTATTACCATTGTTGTTTTTGGTTTGAATAAGAAGATGCCTTGCTTGTTTTGTGTTTCATAGGATCTTTCTCTATACAACAAAGACCCCTCCTCTGTGTGTGCGCGTACCCTACATAAATGTCAACACTAGCAAAAAAGGTTTTGCATTCTTCTGGGTAAACAAGCAAAATGAAAAGCCAAAACCTGGACTGAAAGCAAATATATGAATGAAAAGATGCTTCATCCAGCCAATGTCATAAAACAAACGAATAGGTTCATTACTAGTCTGCCACAATCTGCAGCCACAGATGAAAATAAAATTCGAACAAGATAGCAAGCTACTCCCAACTCCAATTACTTGATGTATAGCATCTACCTCCAAATTAAATAAAATAGCACAGTTATTAAAACTAGTAAACTAGCTAACGTGTTCCAACGTAAGAATTATATATGGGCAGCTGCTATATTAGCTCCTTTTATGGTGCTAAACAAAAGTGAACTTTGAGAGGCATCGTGTCAAAACAGTAGTCCTACTATGCACAATTTTCCTGTCTTATGTCTAGCATAAACCTTATGCAAACTTTTCAAGTATGTACATAAACAATCAGTCTTGGTAAAATCTCAAGTATAACCATGGTAGTCGGCAGTTCTGCCCAATACTCTTCTGATATCACATTTCTGATCTGAACTAAGCCTTGACGGGAATTTAACCTCAAACTTGATCCTCAAATTTCCTTTCTTTCCAGGTTCTTTCGATATTGGCATTCCTTCATTCGGGATTTTCTGCTCATGTCCTGGTTTAACAACATCTGTGATTGGTATAGTGAGTTCCCTTCCATCCAAAGCAGTCAGGTTGATAGTTTTCCCAGCGAGAGCATCTACTAATGAGATTTTCTGATTGATCACTAGATCATTCCCATCCCTCTTGAAAACGTCATGTGGCTTTTCATCTATTACAAAAATAAGATCACCAGGTGCAGCTCCAGGCTCATGGTTCCCTTTCTCTGGAAAAGTAATTTTTGTGCCTTTCTTCCAACCAGGTTTAATGTGTATTGCCAAGACCTCTTCAATAGTTGTGGGCTTACTGCAAATATAGTTTATACATGGAAGACAAAACTGATTAGACTAAGAACCAGTATTAGAACCATTAAGTGCAAACTAATTAGTTGTAACTTATATATTAAAAATACATGCAACGGTAGAATCACATGTTCACAGAATTCTACTGTCAAGTCATTTCTGTGTTACCCCCCTCACCTCCACTCCGCACCTCCAAAAAGGTAATACTGCTTTAGCAGCTAGGAAATTTGTCCTCCTATCAGCTGTATATTTTGTCAGAAACTATATCATTGCAACCAGGAAATGGAACATGTAGCATGACTAATCTACCTCCCTAGACCCTACTGATCATAACTAAGCAATGTTAAATAACTTATATTCTGTAGGGAAAGTAGCTTTGATCCTGAAATCATATCTTTGATCCAGAATTTTCGCTTAGTAATAATAGAGGATTGAAGCAGATGCTCTGTAACAGTAAAAAATTGTAATTCCTCAAAGCAAAAGAGTATTGTTGCATAGGAAGATTTAAGTAATAATAGTTGATAGAAGCACGTGTTCCGTAACAGTAACAATATGTAATTCCTCAAAGCAAAAGAGTAGTCTTGCATCTGAATATTTAAGTCTAACTAACTGGTAGTACGTAAAAACATAGGAAAAACACTACCTCAGATTATATTCAGATTGATAAGCAACAAAGATGTTGTATTATTTTAAAACAAATCATTCTGGAGTCTGCCAACTCAAAAAAAATTCAATTTTACAACAACATACCTAGTGTAGTCCCACAAGTGGGGTCTAGGGAGGGTGGTGTGCACGCAACCTAACCTCAAATTCCATCATTTTCAAAATGAAAGCTTAAAAGAACATATTATGGTTTTCCTCGTTGAGCTTGAAGAGATATCTAAAAGATTTTCTCTCGATTCTCTGTTATAGCTCAAAAGTAACTCTTAGAAGTTATGTCCAATAAGACTCTCACTGTTGGAAATTGGGACGTGAATAAGCGATCAATCTCCCACCAGTCCACACAAAGGAATTAGATTAACATCAGAATTATCACTCATTTTATCAAGAGGCAGATGGTAAGAGCATATTAAGGACAACTTAGTTGTCACAAGTTAGCAAATGGTTGATGAAAAGAGTTGATTTTAAATGGTCAAAAAGTGAAACTCATTCAGCTTAGTTCCAACTATCACATCTACAGAATTCAAAAAAGTATCATCAACTCTGGAATTTGATATCTTGTTTCTTCTCTGTAATTTCATACTACACAAACCATTTATATTCGTGCATCGTCTCTATCCCAACTAATACACATAATTTAAGTTAAATGTACTTTTGCAAATGATAATCAAAGAAGAATTTTCCCTCGACTCACCAATATCATTCACTCATTCTATATAATTCATGCATAACCCCCATATGATGAACAGTTCTGATACATTACCGTGGGACAATCTCGAAGGCACAGTTTCAAGGGGATGGCCTAGTGGTTGAGGCATGGGAGTAACTTCCTAAGGATCCAGATTCATATGACAACTATAACCAACCTTGATGGACAGGATTAACTTGGCAATCTCTGCCAAATTCACCACACAAAAGATCAAATCACTACTATCAACTCGAATTATTCCTGTCAATAGGCCAGATGCAATTCATTTCGCAAAGTAATGTAAATTTCTTATTGACAAAAGCAGATAACAGATTCTAAAATACAGAATTTAGCAAATATGGATAGAGGATGCCATTCAGAAATATTAGCTGGTGTTTGTATAATGTAAGGTATTTACTTACCCAGTGCCATCAAGAACAATCCTTGAAATCTTCATTTTCCTCTTAGAACCCTTGTATAACTCCTCCAAGCTACACGGCAACTTGTTCTCCACCGGCGCAGCTTTCCGAATCCGTACAGTACCACCAGTACTCCTACTGTACCCATCCGATCCACCAAAAAATTCCGCGAAAATATCTTCCGCATCACGCGAATTGAACTTAAATCCTCTTCTATCACTAGGTGAGGATGGATCGAATTGACCAGACTTCAGTGCCTCGTCACCATATATATCATAGATCTGACGCTTCTGAGGATCACTCAGCACATCATAAGCCTCAGATATCTGCTTGAATTTCGCTTCAGCTTCCTTCTTATTCTCACTATTCTTATCCGGATGCCATTTCATCGCCAATCTCTTATACGATTTCTTCAAATCTTCTTCACTCGCATTACGTGACACTTTCAGTGTTTTATAGTAATCAACACTCATATTTTCTTCTCTTCTCTTTCACTGTCCTGTTTTCTCTCTGTATCGTTGATGAAAACGAAGAAGGAATATATGTGTTTGTATATATATTTATAAAAAAATATATAACAGACTGTTTCTCGAGAAATTTCTGGTAAGTTTGTTAAATCTGTATAAAAGGAAGTGGTTGACCCGTACTCGACGGGGAAAACTCCGGCGAGTTGGCCGGTCGTCAAGGCGAATCAATGCGTAAGGTAGAGAAATTGGCGGATGTTGTGCTAAGATACGCATAAGAAGAGATTTTTATAGAGTTTTTGTTTAAAATGACGGGACTGTGATGACAACTGTACATGCCACGTAGGATTTTTAACGGTGACGGAGTATAACAGAGGAATATTAGTTAGTGGGAGGTGAGAACGTGCTGGGCGCGTAAAAAATGGGCCGACAGAGTATCTTCTGTTGGAAGTCTGTGCGCTTCACAGAATCTGTTTTGGCGATTTGGCGACTGGGCGGCCGTGTATAATAGTTACATTATAATTTACACCGTATTTTTTACCTTCAATTTTAAGATTATGGATTGAACTCCAAAAAAGAGTTAAAAAGAATAAAAAATGTTGAAATTCACCTAATAATCGACTGGTGTAGAAATGATTCATCCTTAACTAGAGACCCGATTTGAGCCTTGATATGGAAAAAATCCTACTTGAGGGGCTTCAATGTGGGCTCGAGATAGCGGGTGGGAAACCAAATATATAGTAATAATATAAAATGTGTATCATTTTCTCCAAGAACAATATAGTGGTAAGGAATTGTTTTCAAAGTTTAGCTTGTTAGGCGAAATGAGGTCTAGTTTATTGATGTCTGTAGTTACTAGTGTAATTACTCCAGCCATAAAAAGCAAATCTTGTTGTTTCATGAGTTTATCGCATTATCCACCATTGATGACTGCTAGCTACCGTTGTTTTCGTGCCCGGAGTAGCCTTTCGTGCTGTAATAGTCATGTTGATGATGATATGAGTGCGCTCTTTCAGGTGCTTTTCCTTTTAAGTTTTCTGTTTTTTTGTGTGTTTTGGTTATTCAACTCTGGCAATGTGAGTTTGCATATATTTTAGGGATTTACAAGTACTAGAAGGAAATGAGCTGGAATAGTCCAAATAGAGCGGAATGGATGTAGAGGATTTTCATGTAACTTACCTGAAGTACTTAGGGATTGAAGTATAATTGATTAATTGATTAGTTGATTGTGTCTAAAGTTCTAAAGTTTCAGCCTTTTACCCCTTTTTAGGGTAGGTAGTGGAGGGAGCAAGTTTCAACTTGTAGTCTAGGATATGTGACACTCACTATTGGGTGTACATAATGTGAAACTTGTTAGAACTTAGAAGTTAGGGTTAAGATATCTGTTGAGAATGTTTGAGAAAATGTGCTTATGTAAAGATCCTAGAAATAGGGGAACAAAGGGAAAAAAGACGATGTTGTTTACATGTCAGCTTGATTTTGAAGTTTAAGGGAGAAATTATTCATTTAACTGATGCAGGTTAGCTTCTTGATAAGCTATTTTTAGATGATAATATCTTGATAACCATATGGGCTTACCAACTAAGTTTGGAGTGAGATTTAGTGTTATTGGGTATACTTAAAGAATTCTATGTTAGTGTAGGAATAAGTGGGACATTTAGAGAACTCCCAATTTGAAGAACCCCTAATTTGTACCTAAAGATAAATTAATTTGAATGAAGTTGACCCAAATGGAGTGGAATGGATATTAATGATTTGTGTAGCCAACTCCTACTAGTTTATCAAGGTGTAGTAGAAGTAGTTGTTGTTGTACTGGCACTACTTGTTGCAGGGCTTTTTCGTAGTCAAATAAAAAAGTAGTGACATTAAAACTTGGAAAAGCGGTGGAGTAGTTAAGATTTCTATATTTCCTATGAAGTTTGTAGCACTCGCTCCCTGGGAAAATCTGAGGAAGTGAACTTTTCTTATATCAAACACAAGTCTACAAGAAAGTTAATAATGGGAAATTAGGAATAAAAAAATAAACATGGCATAGTGTGTACCAAAAATGGGAGAATGGAACAGAAGAGGAGGTATGAAAGCTCAAAAAATTAGATGAAGACATCCCAGGCGGCATATGGTGGACTATCTGGAGGGAAGGAATTTAAGACATTTTGAAGGAAAAAGCAGCCCAATCCAGAAGATAAAGCTTAATTGTATTCTGCTTTTGCATTTTTGGTGTAAACAGGAGTACATAAATAACTCTGAGATTATATTACAATTCCTAGAGTCTGTATAGTTGTAGTAGAATTTTTGTATAGATTTTTAGCTTTCTTTCCTTGTAACTATGGCCTCCACAGGCTCTTTTGATATCAATACAAATCTGTTACCATCTCAAAAAAAAAAAGGGAGAGTGGAGATAAAACGAGGTAACTGCTTATTCAAGAATGGACTTTTCAGCCTCTTTTAAAAAACTTGTGAGGTAAAATTTAGTGTATACACAAAGTAAAATGTCACACGCTTCAAGGAGTGTTGCACAAGAACCATCTACCTCCCTTAATTATCAGTGTAGACTATGGCTTTTTGTTTGTATTTCAGTTCTGGAGGGCTATGTACATTACAGTTGCAAGTTTGTTTTACATTTCTTTGTAATTTATGCCCAAACATAGGGTAGGATAGCTGGGGTTGGAGGGTCATTTAGCATATTGTGATTTTGATCTCTTGCATCAGTTGAATTATTGAAATATTTGCTTTATGTAATTGAAGAATATGCTTTAAAATGAACTTAAAATGATTTATTTTTCTTTTCTTCTTTTTGCAGATTCTGCCATGTGACTTACGGGACACCCTTTTGTGTGACCCCAGCCAAGATCAACTAGTAGAGGTATCTATTTCTAACAATGTGAACACTTTCTTTGAAAAAGGGATGTAGTATGTGTTTTTTCACCAGATTTCTCCTTGATTGTTTTAGCTTCACTCGCTGTATCTTGTAAATAGCAATATGTGATGTTTGCCTTATATCTTACTGTCAGCTAATAAACTGTTCTTGATTTGCTAGCGTTATAGTTTACCAGCTTAAATGTGCCTACAAAAGATGATATCCTTTGTTTTGCTAATATTCTTGTGTCAAAGAGGTCTCTTGCTGGAAAAAGTATGATCTGTGTTCTGGAAATTGTCATTTTGTGAATCTGACTAAATTTATCTGCTTACCACAAACATGTTTCGGTAGATATGCTTTTCATGAAATGACAGGATGAGTTTCATATTATCACATAGGTTACCAGTAATGTTTATAGGGCTTGATAATTATTTGAGATCCGTGCTATCTAATAGGTTATCAGTAATGCTTATGCATGATAATTACTATGCTGTGTGTATTATTATGCTATGATAATTACTATACTGACCAAAAAATTGGTATGATATGTTTGTAGGTGATTTTAGATTTAGGCTGTTTGCCACAAGCACATTACATAGATGATTCTGGGAGGCGTTACCTTCGAAATACTGAGGTAAACACTAAAGGTATTGAAATTACCCTACTTTATGAAAATATTGAAGTATTTATTGTCATGATAATGACTAGTGCACTTCTTGCTTAGAAGCACCAGAAGCTTATTGTAGTTTACTAGGAAGTGAAAGAGAAAAGGGAAGAAAATTGTGGTCTTGAAGGAATACAAAGTACAACAACTGGACACCAGAAGATTATTGAAGAGCTTAATTATATCTGCTTCTTCTTTTTTTGAAATGTGAAGTTATATCTGTTTCTTCTGTTAAGCAGGTCTCTATGGAAGAAATACAATGTGTCCTCAAGGAAATTGGACAATTTGGAGGAGATAATAGAGCTGGCATTGAGGGTACTTTGCATCGCATTTCCTCAATTAGGAATAGGAAGGGTGAAGTCATTGGTTTGACTTGCCGAGTTGGCAGGGCCAGAGGACAGATTGACATGGTGCGGGATTTGCTTGATTTTGGTGAAAGCATCTTGTTTGTTGGACGGTAAGTGAGTTACAAATAGATGTAAATCATGTCTGACCCACCTGCAGTTGCCTCAATTTTTCTAATGTGTTGTACTAAGCTGATAACCATCAAGCTTTATCACAATTGACTATACCTTGCTATCCTGTCAAGTTATTCTGTCTTTTTTTGATTTGTCTCTCTTTAAATTAACAGACCTGGTGTTGGTAAAACTACGATTGTGCGAGAGATATCTTGTGTCTTGTCCGATGAACTTCATAAAAGAGTGGTTTGTTAACTACTGCTGCAATTAACTTTATGGTTTCACTCTCCTACTTACTTCTCAAATCTTATTTCCTTATTATGCTGCTAATGAAAGAAGTTTTCACAGCTTAGGGATCATTGTGGTAGGTTATTGTTGACACAAGCAATGAAATAGGAGGTGATGGGGATATCCCACACCCAGCAATAGGAGGGGCAAGAAGATTGCAGGTTCCGGACCCATCATTGCAGCATCAGGTTATGATTGAGGCAGTGGAGAACCACATGCCTGAGGTGATCATTATAGATGAGATTGGCACTGAATCTGAAGTTCATGCTTGTCGTACAATTGCTGAGAGAGGTGTTATGCTTATTGGTACAGCTCATGGTGAACAGCTAGAGAATATAATTAAGAATCCAATTCTGTCTGATCTGGTATGTTTGGAACACCTAATGATTTCCTTAATGAGGAACTCCTCTTTTTTCTTACTGTCCTGCACAATAATCCATTTCAGCATCATTTGAATATATTCTTAAAGCATCTTTTCGTACCTGCTTTTTGGTTGGTAAGTGTAAGCAAACATTACTTTTGCATTCAGATTCAGAATTAGACTTTTCCATTTCAGATGCTAGCACTTGTGTGTGTGCTTTTTTTCTTTTGATAAATGAAGGCGGAGTATTCCATTAGACAAGGCACAAAGGGGGTGTCAGTCACTCATCAAGGATAACAGAAAAATGAACATAAACTCAAAGATGATAAATGATGAACTAAACACCCGAAAATAGCATATTCAAATTGTAAGAAAGCCTATAGACGCTACAATTGCAGAATTTGCACCTCGCTAATTTCTACTTGTTGGGATAGTACTCACTGCATGAAAAATAAAATGTCAAAGAAAACCAATCTAAGAATCTAGGAATAGTCATTTCCTCTGCCTGGATGCTCTCTGTTGAGTTCCAGCCACAAGCACCGGAAAGACACTGGGTATATCTCTTCTTGTTTGCCTTAGTATCTTTTATATATTCAGTTTTCTTCTCATTATTACTCTTCATTATTAGGCGATAATGCTTCCTTTCTGGTCACTTGAATTGTCAAATTTTACAGATTGGAGGAGTAGTAACTGTGACTCTAAGTGATCAGGAGGCACGAATCAGGAACTGCAGTAAAAGTGTTCTTGAGAGGAAAGCTCCATCGCCCTTTCCTTTTTTGATTGAAATAAACGAGAGAGACTACTGGATTGTACACCGGGTTAGTCACCACTTTGAGGCAATAGTGTAATATAGAAAATATCACATGCTAGACAGCAACGCCTCCATATTGACATGTTGGCACATATTCCCCTCCACCTTTGATCCCCTTGTTTATTCTTTTTGCATACTAGCTTATTGTCAATGAGTAATATAGGTTCCTTGCATTGCAAGGAATGAAAGGAAATCTTTGAGTTAAAAGCCATAACTTTATCCTTTGTGATCTCTCTGCCAGCATTTTGAGTTCTAATAGCTCTTTTTCATTTTGGAGAACAAAATGCAGACTGAAAGAAGTGTCGATGCTCTGCTTCGGGGTAAAAAACCGCTAGTTGAGGTACTATAGATATGTTCTTGCTATTTATGATCTTCTATATAGCTTCTATTCAGTTGACAATTCTTTCCCACAAAAAGGAAGTATTAATTAGTTTCCTACACGCTTGATTCAAACTCTAAATAATGCTGTTATGTTAAAAGAGGTATTTTTAGCCTTATGATGCACATGCCATACTCAAGAAGTGAACGCCAACACCTCAACCTCTAGGTAGTTAGAGTCGGCTATGCTAATTCTTACAATCTATTTTGTTCCATTTGGACCTGATTCATTCCAGTATTCAGTAATTTGGGATTCTCTAGTGGTGGAGGTTCTCTACATTTTGAACTGACAAACAAACAGACAAAAAGAACTCCTACCAAATACTGAACCTAATATTAGTGTACCAACATGACTAAGCTTTGACCGGAGCTAGTTGTTATTGCCTATATGAAACTTTTACTTTCATTGTAATGAATTCTACTTTTTTGTAAGTCTGTGTGGGTCTCAACAGATAGTTAAGTCATTCGAGATACTCCTCTGGTGTGATTTTAGGTCTACCTCGTCTTGCCCATTTATTACAAGTTATATAATTCTGTTTCCTTCAGCTTTCAACCTTCAAGTTAAAAAGTGTGGAGGAGAATATTCCTTTGCTTTAGAGAATAAGAAACCTGTAATCTATTTCTTTTTGATAGGTTAATCTAATTATTATTATTATTATTATTTCGATAAAGTCCTTTAATCTAAATATTATGCAATTTAATTTCCAATGACAGAAAACTGTACAGCAATTTGGACCATGTCCAACTTGATAAATTACCAAGTCTTCAACAAAAAGTTGTTGCCTTTTCACTACACAAATTACAAAAATGAAGTATGTAATATGATTCCATTATTTCAGCTACTGTTTTTAACTTTCGAAAGCATCAGTTGTGAAAGAGCATGTGAGTTAACTTGTAAGTAAATTTAGAGGTTACTTGCTTTGTGTTAGGATTATACAGTTGCATGTTTTTCTTTTGAGTGCAGCTGAATGCACGCCTTATTGGTGGTGGCAACGTACTAAAAATCTTTGTTTTACAGGTTAGGAGGAGAACTCAGCAATTACAGGTTGTGATTGAGAGATGGAGAACAAAAGCCTAAATACAATTAACTTCTGGTACTGCTCTACTGGTAAACATATTGATCATGCATACACCAACATTTCTTTCTCTTTTATTGGTTCAATGTTTCTTTCTGTTGCGTGAATGGAGTGAAAATATCCAATGCTTCCCTCTTTCTTCTAGCTACCCTCAAGTCTTGATACAGAATCAATGCTTGATTACTGTGCTCTTGAGTTGGTTTACTTGCCAGAAACATAACTGAGTTTTCAACAGGATCATTCAGCTTATAGGATCTATTCTACATATAACGGAGAGAGCTGTTGGAGCTCTTGGTTCTCATTAAGCTTTGCGGTTTTGTCTTAGGTCATAGGGATAAGAACTCTGTTTCAGATATTTGGCCATCGACCTATTGCTATAGAGTTCTGTTCTCTTCTTTTTCAATTGATTAAATGTTATGAAGATGAGATGCTAGTAGGTCTCTATCTCTAACTACGTCCCAACTCTACACAGGCATTTGCTTGATACGAAATTATTCATATTTGTGTCAACTCAACTCATATTAGCATTAAAAATGATGATTCATTTGCATTATCCACAGGTACAAGATCAAAAGTTTTGAGGGCTTTGAGAACCAAAGATGTTTCGAAAACAGTGAAGTTGAAGGAGCTATTGACCTACTACACTAGCAGATACATACTGAGTATCCCAACAAAAAGGTAGCAAAAGAAATTCTATAACAGACAACTTGACCATGTATAATATTATACGTTCTTGTGAGTTCAATTGAATCCATTTGGTCTCGGCTTACATCTCTCTTTTTATGTTACAAAATACAAGTAACAGATTTTAGTACAAGTTTAGTTTCATTCTTTTGATTTCCAAACTGATAAAAAGGGAGCAGTTAAATATTTTGTAATCCTTATATATTTAAAAATAGATCAGAGTTGATTATGTGAACTTTTTGCTTTCCAAAATCAGTGAAAAAAGAAATGATATTTAATGCCTACTACCAGTATTTCAATGGGAATTTGCTTTTTTTTTTTTTGGGTGACATAAGAAGTCAAATTGATTACTTTTATACTGTCCCAATACTTTGGACGCCTAGTTCATATAAACGGGAGTAACAAATATTACAAGGATTAATAATTGTCATTTTGTGAAATGATATATTAATGTTTTATTTTATAATATTCCATATTTGTGTACTTCAACCTAAGTTTTAGAAATTGGCGGTTGGAACAAAGAAGCATTTTAGTATGATCCTAAACAAAGCCATTATGTTTTGGTAAATTCAATATGATTTTGCTGACCTCTACTTGGAATTAAAAGACAAAAAACTGCATGTAACATAAAAAGTAAGAAAATATACAAAAACAAGACATGACGATTTGAACTAAGAAATAGGCTTTTCTCCATCCTAGAGAAATAAGAATATGCCAATTTCAAGCAAATTCTAGAAGCTTTAGGCGTGTTCCAAAGTAAATCAGTGTTTTTTTTAACTTATTGTTTTGCGCTTGGTATGTATTTAAAAAATATTATTTTAAAAGTATTTGTATATAATTATTTAGACAAAAACTATGGGAGGTGATAACAGAGGTAGGAGGGTGTGGAGTCGTGGGGATGGGGGCTACTGGGGTAGGGGTGAAGATGAAGTGTGTTAGAGGATGAGAAGTGACACAATCAATATGAAATGTCCCACGTGAAACCTGTTTTCCCTACTTTCATTAAAGAAATCATTTCTTCATGTTTTTAGGTACATATAGAGAAAATATTTCCAAAAAAATTGACCAATCAAATATGAGAAAATATAAAAACATTTTCTCTATACCGAACACACCCTTAATCTCTTCAACACAACCAACCATTATCAGTATCACTACAAAAGAGACATTTAATGGCAATAAATTAAATTTCCTATATTGCTGCAAAAACATTTAGCAGCAATTGAGTTAATGTTATTGGATCCAAAGTCGCTATACATAGAGTGTTGGATATAAATACTGAATTATATATTGTCGCTAAATAATTACCGATAAATCCTTATGGACATTTAATTTATCTTAGATACTATCTTCACTATGTTTTCCTCATTTGTCATCTTTCTTAATCAACATGCATATATATACACACTCAAACTTGTTACTTAACTTCAAATAAAACATATTTATTTGTTAACTTTACTAGCTACAAAAATGGCGATTACAACGTTTCCATCTGTGGATAAATGTGCATCCATAGGTCGCGAAAAGGACACAGTAATCGCAGACATGGATGGAACTTTACTTCGAGGAAGAAGCTCTTTCCCTTATTTCGCCTTAGTTGCTTTCGAAGTTGGAGGTGTTTTAAGGTTACTTATACTTCTCTTATCTTCACCACTCGCTGGACTTCTTTACTATTTCGTCTCGGAGTCTGCTGGAATTCAAGTACTTATTTTTGCTACTTTTGCTGGGATGAAAGTATCTGATGTAGAATCGGTAGCACGTGCAGTGCTACCGAAATTCTACTCAGATGATCTTCATCCTGAGTCATGGAAAGTGTTCTCTTCTTGTGGGAAACGTTGTGTTTTAACCGCAAATCCTAGGGTTATGGTGGAAGCATTTTTGAAGGATTTTTTGGGAGCTGATTTGGTTTTAGGAACTGAGATTGAAAGTTATAAAGGTAGAGCTACTGGCTTTGTTAAGAAGCCAGGAGTACTTGTTGGTAAAAACAAGGCTGATGCTCTTATAAAAGCTTTTGGAGAGAGTAAACCTGAGATTGGTTTGGGTGATCGTCATACTGATTTTCCTTTCTTGGCTTTGTGTAAGGTTAGTTTTAATTTGCTGCATTTTTACTCATCAGATAATTTTTGAAACTTGTGATCTGAAATAAGTCATGCATCCAAGTGTGTAGCTTAGTGATCGTGAAATGGATTGGGCACCATGAGGTTTCAGGTTCAATTTCCATGCCAGACACAAAATACTACTCTGATACCTCTGCCCCCCAATTTATATGAATCACTTTTCTTTTTAGTCAGTTTCAATAAAAATAACACATTTCTATATTTAGTAACAATTTAACTTTAAAATTTTCATTTTACTCTTAATGAAATGATTATAGTCATATCACTTATTTTAGACTACACAAGTTTCAAAAAATTTTCTTTTTTAGACTCTGAATCAAGTCAAACTATATCATATAAAATGTGATGGACATAGAGTAGGTGATTATTTCTTCCCATCTGTTCTAGCTTTAGTAGACAGACAATTACTTGGTACATGTTGTTGGGACTTGGGAGATGACAGATATCCCGTAGAACTAATCGAGAGGCATGCTAGCTGACTTGAACACCGTTGCTGTTAATATTTGTGTGTCTATAACTCAAATCTCATTAAGGTATATGTTCAAAAAATGCAGGAAGGTTACATTGTACCACCAAAGCCAAAAGTTAAAGCTGTAACAACAAGCAAACTTCCCAAGCCCATCATTTTCCATGATGGCCGTTTAGTTCAAAAGCCAACACCTCTCATGTCACTACTCATCCTGCTGTGGATCCCAATTGGATTCATTCTGGCGTGCTTACGCATTGCTGCTGGTTCCCTCCTCCCTATGCCTATCGTCTACTACGCCTTTTGGGCGTTAGGCGTTCGTGTCATCATCAAAGGTACCCCTCCACCTCCTGTCAATAAATCCAACAACAAATCAGGTGTCCTCTTCATTTGCTCACACAGAACTCTCCTTGACCCGATTTTCCTCTCTACTGCCCTTGGACGTCCAATTCCAGCTGTTACATACTCCGTTTCACGTCTCTCTGAGATCATTTCACCGATTAAAACAGTTAGACTTAATCGTGATCGAGATTTAGATGCATCGATGATAAAAAAACTCTTACAAGAAGGTGACCTAGCAATATGCCCTGAAGGAACAACATGTAGGGAACCGTTTCTACTTAGATTCTCCGCGTTATTTGCTGAGTTAACAGATGAACTTGTACCCGTTGCTATGGTGAATAAGATGAGCATGTTTCACGGTACAACGGCTAGAGGATGGAAAGGGATGGATCCATTTTACTTCTTTATGAACCCAAGCCCTGCTTATGAGGTTACATTTTTGAATAAGTTGCCGTATGAGCTAACTTGTAACGCGGGGAAATCGAGTCATGAAGTAGCTAACTATATACAAAGGGTTATTGCTGCAACTCTTTCTTATGAATGTACTAGTTTTACAAGGAAGGATAAGTATCGTGCACTTGCTGGAAATGATGGAATTGTTGTTGAGAAGCCTAAGATCAAAAAAAGTATAATGGGATGCTAATATTTTAAACTCAACTACTATACATGTATTTGGTCGGGTGGAAGTATAAAACTCCACGCCTTAACTGTTGTTGTTGTTATGGTTCCTTGCATATATATATACTCTGGCCTGCTTTGCTATCAACAGTCATGTTTTTCTTTTAGTTGTTGCTTTGATCTGCTTGAGTCGAAGATCTTTTAGAAATAGCACATCGTATACCTCGAAGAGGTTTGCGTACACTCTACCTTTCTCAGACTCAACTTTTTGGAATTTCACTTGAATTTGTTGTTGTTACTATGTACTTAGCATTAGAAGATTTCAACTATTTAAAATAATGATCATGTCATGTACTCCCTTCTAAGAAATAAAATGATTCAAGACTTCACTTGTCAATTAGTTGGCTAGTTTTACATTTCACACTTTCTCTTGAGTTGATCTCCTTTATGTAAAAGTTTGTGCGGATCACTAGAAGTGAGAGGCTTGTTCGAGTGGTTAAGAACCTTCTGGTGATGTTATTGTGCATGTTAATACTAGAAATTAAAATATTAAGTGTATGATAATTAATAGGCATAGAGGGGAGAAAGTGGTGTTATAATTCTCTGTAAATCACGTAATCTCAAAGACACGTCCTCTTCATTATCTCTTATTTCCTTCGTTCATTTTTAATTGTCATGATTTTCTTTTTTAGAGTCAAATTATAAGAACTTTGATTAACATTTTATGATGTATTATTTCATCTGCAAAAAATTGCAATTTATAGTACTTTTCATATATTTTTTGAATATCTAAATTTTAAGTTTAAAATATCGAATTAATGTAATTTAATTTAACTTTAAAAATTAGTCAAATTGACTTTTAAAAAACGCAATATGATAATTAAACGTGGACGGATGAATTATTAATTATCCAACTAATCCTCAAATGACTATCTATATTCTCGACATTTATATATAAAGGATGTTTTCTATGTAATTATTACTATGTACACAAAAACATAAATTTCAAATGTGAAAAAATAAAAAAATAAAAAAAACTCCAATGTGCTGCTCGCGTCTCTTTCCACTTGAGGCGCAACTTTCAAATGCTTTCGCCATTGACAGACGCTTCGAGAAAATTTTGTCTCTAAAAAATAAAAATAAAAAATAAAAATTCAAATGTATATTTACTAAATTTATTTTATTAATAATGTTTTGGAACTCTAATTAATTTGAATATTGCTACTACTATTTTGTGTAGTTATTTAATACTAAAAGTTAAAAAGAAAAAAAAAATGATAAAACTTTCTTAATTTCGTAAATTGAAATAACTATTTTTAATATAAGGAACAAGTAATATAAAACAGATGAAGTTGGAAAGGATAGCTTGAACTATAATATATAAAGATCAAACAAATATTCAATAGTTTTAATTTATCCAATTTTTCTTTTATTTCCTTTTTCACTAATATTGTGCTCAAGAAGTAAATAATCTCTTACTATCTCTTATAAATACAATAAAAAGAAATATCATTTTTTTTTTAAATCTCTTATTAATAAAACAAATTTATAAAAAACCAAATATCTGTCATTCTTGTGAGTTGGAGCGAGTCCACCGTGATATGATACAAATTGAATCACATTCATAATAAGCTTTTCTTTTTTATTTTTCTTCTTCTTTGCTAGTTGTTGATTTTTATTTTTTTTTGGGAATAAAATTGATTAATTAAAAATGGATGGAGGTTCATTCTCTTCAAGCATAGGAGATTCAATTGATTTTGATGAAAAAGATTTATCACTTAGTGATAAACTCAAAGTATTCAAAGCTTCTGCATATGATCCTGATTCATATGTTACCAATCGATGTCGTCAAATGAGCGAAAAGGTTTCATTTAATTTTCGTAAATTTAAATTTGTGTTTGCGTATGTATGCCTTTTGTTGGAACTCAAAACCATGGGTTTCGATTGAACCTGAGTCAGAAATTTGACAAAGGGGGTGTAAAATTGACATTAAACCTATGTATACCACATAACATTGCTTGCAGATACATATCTATTGGTGCATTCTTGTTAAATATGGTTTTGGAGACGGAATTATGGATAAAGATAACAAAATTGTACAAGGGATTGGAAGTGAAGGGTCCTTACCATCCGAGTAACTCGCTCTAATCAGCACTTGATTAGTTGATCACGAAGGAGAAAATTGTTTCTTATATTTTGGTTATTCTAATTTGAAATTTGGATAATGTGATTATTTTGTTGTAAAAGTAAAGTGCTGCTCTAGTAACAATTAATCAACGACAATAGTTTAATTATTGTTAAATATGTATTTTTATCGGTAATTAGTACTTTTTGTAAATGTTCCTAAAATCTATAACGATATTGGATTCAATGATAATTAACAAATGTCGGTAAAGACTTTAACATTCTTTGTTCATATGTATATTTATTACCGCTAAAAGTTGTTTTTGTTATAATGATATAAATAAATTCTTTGGAAATTTTGAACAGGAAATAAGGCATTTATGCCATTACCTTATGGACTTAAGGAAGGCTTCTGCAGAGGAAATGCGAAAAAGTGTTTATGCTAACTATGCTGCTTTCATACGGTAAGCAAACTCAGCCATACTAATGAATTCAATATCTGTTACTTACCAAATTTTTTGCCATTCTGGGATAAGTGGTGTTATCTTTAGAAACGAAATGAGAAGGACGAAAATATTAGACTTGCCACCGATATCATTCTTAGAACTCAAAGATATGTTCATATGTCTGCCATAAAAGCTCAACTTGCCATAAAGTAATATCTCTTAAAAAAACAGAAGAATTTAAAGGATTGCTTACAGTGAATGTCGCTCCTCTAGGTAGATGTTCGTTGAGCTTTAGTGGGAGTTGTTCACATAGCTCTCCGCCAAGAACTGAACTTTGCCTGAAGCACATGAAGCTGGAACATTTTTAGTCTGAAACAACCACTATCACTCCTTTTGCAGTGTATCTAGGCTGTTGCTGCATCATCACTTGCAGAAGTGTCTTATTCGTTTTATATATGCAGCACATCAAGGGAAATATCCAATCTTGAAGGACAGCTTATCGCGTTGAGAAATCTCCTATCTACTCGAGCAGCAATTGTTCATGGTTTAGCTGAAGGAATTAATGTTGATTCTCTGGCTAGCTCTGATGGTTCAACACAAGATGATAGGTCTAATAATGATGACAATGATAGCACCAATACCGAGAGTTGGTTAGGACAATTTATAGAGAAGCTTGAAGTGTTACTTGCTGAGAGGAGAGTTGATGAAGTTTTGGATGTGCTGGATGAAGGTGAACATATGGCAAATGATACTCGTAGTAAACAGACATTGACTCCATCCGCGTTATTATCATTGCAGAAAGTTATCACTGAACAGAAGCAAAAGTTAGCAGCACAGTTAGCAGAAGCTTCTTTCAAGTCTTCAGTTGGTGCTGCTGAGCTTCGTTCTGCAGTACAAGCTCTAAAACGCCTTGGTGATGGACCTCGTGCTCATACCTTAATGTTAAGTTCTCACCAGCAGAAGTTGCATGGTAATATGCAGGGTCTTCGTCCTTCAGGTACTTCACATGGAGTAGCATATAGTGCTGCTCTTTCGCAGCTTGTTTTCTCGACAATGGCACAGGCCACAAGTGATTCCTTGTCCTTATTTGATGATGAACCTTCCTATACATCTGAGCTAGTAACTTGGGCAGTCAACCAGACTGAGAATTTTGCTCATCTTATTAAAAGATATGTCATAGCTTCACCAGCAGCATCAGGATGCTTAAGACCTGTTGCTGAAAGTGTTCACATAAGTCTCGGGCACTGCTCTTTGTTAGAAGCTCGCGGGTTGGCTCTTTCACCAGTTCTCCTGAAAAATTTTAAGCCCTGTGTTGAGCAAGCACTGTATGCCAATATAAAGAGGATCGAGCAGTGCACTGCTGCACTTGCTGCTGCAGATGATTGGTCGCTAACTTATCCACCAATCGGCTCACGTTCTCTAGGAACTTCATCTCTTGCTGGTGTAATCGCCTCCCAGCCAAAGCTCTCAAGCAGTGCTCATAAATTCAACACAATGGTTCAGGTGATCAACTTTGCACTTTAGCAGAAATAAAAAATTCTTGCATATAGCTTTTCATCTCATATCGTTATCTTCCTATAGTATGTAACTGAAGCTCCTTATGGCACTAAACTTGATCATTCTCACAGGAACTCTGTGAGGACATTAGTCCTCTCGAAATCTTACAATTGTCGGAGAACACTTTGGAAGGTGTGATGCAAGTGTTTAACTCATACATAGGTATGTTGGTAAAAGCATTACCTGGTTCAGTGGACAATGAGAACCTTGAAGGATCTGTAAACAGAATTGTTAGGCTGGCTGAGACAGAACCTGAACAGATTGCTTTACTAGCCAATGCATTATTGTTATCAGATGAGCTAATCCCTCGTGCAGCCGCCAAGCTTTCATATGCACAACAATCTAATAAGACAGATGATACATCTAAACGAAGTACGGACAGGCAATCCCGTCCTGTAGAGCAGAGAGAACTGAAGCGGAGACTCCAACGTTTAGTTGATCAGCTCCGTGACAGCTTTTGTAGGCAACATGCACTTGAACTCATTTTCTTGGAAGATGGTGGCGTTCGTTTAAGTCCAGACATGTACCTAAATATGGATGGAAATCCAGAAGAGATAGAGTGGTTTCCATCTCCAGTATATCAGGAAATGTTCGGGAAGTTAACTCGAATTGCTAGCATTGCATCAGACATGTTTGTGGGAAGAGAAAGATTTGCTACTATTCTTTTGATGAGGCTCACTGAAACTATCATCCTCTGGCTTTCTGAAGATCAAAATTTCTGGGAAGAGATTGAACAAGGGCCAAGGCCTTTAGGTCCACTTGGCCTTCAACAGGTTTTTTTTGTCAAATTATCTGTTTTCATCTGTCTTTTTCGCTCTTCGCGTTCTTTTGAGAACTGAAACACTATTCTGTTTCCCCTGCAGTTCTATCTAGATATGGAGTTTGTGATACTGTTTGCTTCACAAGGACGTTACTTGTCTCGAAATCTTCAACAAGTAATCAAAAACATCATAGGCAGAGCTATTGAAGCAGTTGCTGCAAGCCACATTGATCCATACAGGTATACCATAGATAATAAAACAAATCCCTTGAATTATAATCCTCCTCATTTTTCCGCGATTGAAACCGACAACACGAGCAGGCTCATTAATGTTAAAAAAATTCTAAATCTGCAGTGTACTACCAGAGGATGACTGGTTTGCAGAAGTTGCTCAAATTGCTATAGATATGCTAACTGGGAAAACACAAGTAGGGGCCATGGAGAATGTTAGTAGCCCTACAGCATCATCAGTTCTTTCTCATGGAAGTAACTAAATTTAGAACTGTCTTTCCACTAAAGGATAGTAATCAATTAAAATACTTCATATAGTTTCTTGGTTTCTTGATTTGATAATCAGCTAACATACTTCATTCAGTTGGTGTTTTATTAGGAAAATTTATTTATTTAATTGTATTCTGTTTTCTTTTTTTAGCTAAAATGTAAATTTATCATGCAACTTCTCAAGATTATCAACCTCCTAGATGTTGCAGTATTCATTTTTGTAACGGTGGTGTCTAGACCAGCTTGAAATGCACCTAGACTATTCCATCGAGGAACCTACTACTACCGGCTAGAATGTAGCAGGTATGAAATCACCTACCTATTTTGGCCTCTATAGAGATTCAAATCCTAGTCTTCTACTTAGGCAATGAACTAGATCAGAATCATTCTCAACGAGTTCATAAGGGTGTTTTCGCCTGTCCGGTGTAGAGTTTACATTTTTTAGAAAATGTTTCTAATTTTCTCATGTTCGGTTTATCAAAAATTTCGGAAAACATTTTCTCTAAGAAAATAAATTCCTTAAAAAATGAGGAACATGACTTTCCGAATAGAAATAGGAAAAACAACTTCCATAAGTGACATTCTACATTGATTGTATCCTCTTCATTTTCACCCCACCCCGGTAGCCCCACCATCCCACACTTCTACCCAATCCCCACGATCTCATACTATTTGTCTAGATTATACATGAATGTTTTTAGAATAATATTTTTTTTACCTATGTACCGAACACAAGAAAATAAGTAATAAACTCACTTATTTTCCTAGAAAACATTTTTCTTCGTACCGAACACACCCCTAATCTCCATGATTTTTATCCCACTTCATTAATCACTAGGTCCCCGAGTGATAAGATGCTACACCTATTGCATACTTTGGATCTCATTATACTAGATTAGCTCTACTATGCAAACATTACAGGTAAATGTTAGCATCCATCTTAAATATTTTTTCTTCACATAGTTTTGTTGAAACAACCTATTACAATATGATCTAACTGTGACTACAACTTTTTACCTTCATATTCTCCAAGATCTTTACTTTCAAAATTTTGAGCATATTTACATTTTTCTTTTAAGACATGAAGTACTAAATGGATGTGTTGCATCAAAAAATCCAAAATAAAAACAGAAAGACTGCTGCTTGATGAAACATTGAAACAAAGAACACCCACTCAATTGACTATTTTCTCATCCTTGTCCATAGATTCAAATATCTATAGCTCGCTCGATAAGCCATTTGCTTCGCGAGAGAGCACATTTGAAACAGAGATTTTGACAATTGGAGAAAGGGAAGGACACAAACTAGCTAACAATAACTTCATCACTTATTTGCCATACCCTGTGGATTACACTGTTTGTGCACCTATTCAAGGGGTTTCATTATTAACCCCGAGTTGCTGATAATTCACATAGTCGATTTCATTTAACCGTATACAACATAAGATCTGCTCCGGCAATTCTTCAATTTTGTTACCCTGATTTGAAAAGTGAACAATTACTTGCAGCTGATTTTGCAAAGAAGAGAATTTGAGGTCAGATACAGATACTCACCTGAATTGTGAGGCCTACATCCAAGGAGCATAGCTTTAGCCTATCTAGGAATGTTTCGCAACCCTTCCTAGAGATGTAACTGAATCTGTGCATATCTATATCAATCTCAAAATAATTTTCTCCCTACAAAGACATCATTAGCAACTTAATAAGAACTTGAACATATTTCCTTCAATATGAATAAGACGATGTGTGCATTCTATTCAAAGATGTGATGGCACTCATACTAATGCCCGCCCACACAAACATAAAACTCAAGTTGTTCATCCAAATAAAACTCAAATCTGACAATAATACCTTATAAAACTCATGTTGAGGACGTGAAAGAACAGGTTTTTCATTGTATGCCTGCATAAGCTTCCTCTCTGCTGCACTTAACCGGAGGTCCTCCACATTTGCTACACGACCTAATATCTTCAACCTTTCCCTAAATGGAACAGTACCATCCATTGGAAAAGCCTTCACTTTTTCCACTTCATCATCCATTACTCTCTGATCAATAGGAAAGAGTAGGAAAAGATTGTTCAGTAAAAATTTCGACTCTGATAGTTTACAAAGAAACAGACAAGAGGTGAATAAACCGTGAAATAATGACTGGGTAACAAGCAGTACCCAACTCAATACTACTAGAGAATGTACACAGAAACTAAAAGAATGTGAAAAAAGAAAACACCAATAGAGAAACAAATGTTACAAGAGGCACAATAAAAAAGGCTAACATGAAGAAACATGATTAAACAATTAAGAAGCAACAGTAGATATACAACTAGAGACAGCTTAAAAGAGAAACAAGGACCAATGACATGGTAACTAGAAGTCTAGAACTTACTCTTATGTTCTCTTGAAAATGAGAAGGAAGTTCTTTTGCATAACTTTCGGAAAGCTTAAAGTACAAGACAAAACTCATTCCTTTTCCATCAGTTTCACCCTGAAAAATTGCAGTAGGATATAATGGTACCTGTAAAAAAGAAAGAAAAAGAAGGGCGAAAACAGCATCTTAGCAACTCAAATGCGTGAATACTGTTATTAATAGAGGTTATACAGCCAGCTATATTGGAAACCTACATGGATGCGAATAAAGTCTTATAGTTCAAAAGCCATTTGGGTGTTGAATGACTTTGACTTTAAAGAGACTCAAAACACATTTCATGTGTATCTTAAGCATAAAAATTACTATCTTTAAATTAACCATCAGACCAACTTAATGACAGCCAGAGCAATGGAGAAAAAAAGAAAAGAAATACACTTATTCTCTTAAAGCTTAAATTAAACGGTACCTGAATATTCACTACAAGAATGGGTGGAAGTGTCCCAGAGTGTTCAATGACAGGAAGTTCCACAAGTCGAGCAATATGATCAATTTTTCTTTGAGATAAAAATACATCAACGCCAAAAGGATAATATGCAGCATTATTTGCTGCAAACTCTTTCTTTTTGTCCCTGCAGAAGTTAAAATAAGTGAATAATACAACATAAACAAAAGTAGAGGGCAGTTGCATTGGCAGACAGCATGCATACACAAACTTATGATAACCATAACGTCCACAAAACACATCTTTAACTACGGGCATATGGATTTTCCCTTGCTTTTCTACTTTTTGTAAATGAAGGATTTCATCTAAGCCATTTTTTTATGACTGGATTGTCACACTCATAAAATAAGTGCTTACCTGTTTGTTTTGTGTATCTGTAAGTATATTACCTGAAATAGTTTCCTCCCCGGACCCTGAAGGTATTTGGTTCAATATGGGACCAACTATCAGGCAATTTATTCTCCAACGGGCAAACTGGTACTTGGCTACCAGCTATGGGCCTTTGAAGCACGGTTTTAGATGAAACTGCACCCAAAAACAAATAAAAGTTAGCTAATTGTATTTTCCTTCTCCTTGATCTGGTAACTGGATCACAGATAACTTGATCATCACTCTTGAGTCCATCCGAAGGACAAATTTATAGGGAATTTTCAAGCTCAAACATTTACATAAGATGCCAAACAGCCAGTTTTCAGGCTCGGAGACAGACATATGATGTCAAGGATTCCATTCCTCTATCACAATCAGTCTCTTCTTTTCTTTTTCCTTCTCTCTTGATTTTACAGCTTGATATACGAAACAGGTCTAAGAAGGTCAAAATTGAATTTTGAGAAAACAACTAGACTAAATTTTCCTTTAGACGTGCATTATTAAAGATCCGCCAGGTAGTGGATGTAGCTTTTCTTCTGAAGCGTCTTAGTTTGTAGCTGCCGAAGTATAGCATTGAGGTGAAGAGCGCATTCTCTAGGGCAAGTCTCCTTTTGGAACTACTTTTCCTTTCTCTCTCAGCTAGACTAATTTTCTATTAAGAAGTAGATTGTTAAGATCCGTTCCACGCCAAGGTGCAGCAGAGAATCAAGGACCTTGACAAGGATGCCTTTGTTTTATCTTCTATACTGACCCCACCTTCACACTCTTACACTTATATTAAGGGAGTTGCTTAAAAGGAGACGAGGTACACCTAAAATCACATGGAAGACAGTGGCCTCAAAAGGCCTATAATCGTTTGGAATGAATTCACACTTAGCAAAAGATTTATATAAGCAATATCAATTAGTTGGGAAATATGTTTTAGCTGTAACTAGCTTTATCACTGCCCTGTACAAATCAACTACATTTTCAGTCGTATTTGCGGAGATTTGTTTTTATTAGTCCCAAATACCAACTCCAAATATATAAAACAGCTGAAACAGTCATCAGATAACACATAATTTTGCCTCAAAGAAGATGAGACATGGATAATCCAATAAGAACGCTAATTCCCCAAAATATATTTTGAGAAAAGATATTCCTCTGAACAATAATAATTGCTGTTTCTTGAAAGATATTCCTCTTAACAATAACTAAATCCTGTTATAGACGTAGCGTAATTCTTGAAATTTCATCTTTATATATGTCTTCAATAGAAAAAATTGCTAATTACTAATTGCAACAAATTTAAGATACTTTAGAACTAATATTTGAAAAAGTAACCAATAATGATGTTCAAACTTAATCCATTATGTGATGCACATTTGAAGAACTTCGTGCCAAAGCAACTAGATCAAAAGTTAGATGTAGATACTCACGTAGAGTGGCACAAGGATTTCCATCTTTCCATTTGAAGGGAAGCTTTAGGTCCGCTTTCTTCCTTGAACTTGGAGGACTAGAGCTAAGAGATCTCTTCTCAACAGGCACAACAGTGGAGGTAAGACGGGGCAGACAGTTGTTTGAAAGAATTCCACAGTTCTCCAACAAACCATCCTCCCTGCCACTACCTATATTTTCAGAGGACGAGATCTCATCAAGGAAAACAGGCCGTACCTCACTGTGAGGTACATCAAGGTTTAAATTAACATCCCCATGGTTAATATCTTTGATAGAAGCTACACTAGTCCGCCCACAATCAAAGCTGTTGACAGAGAGTACATCTGCAGTAATTGTGTTCATATTTTAATTACAAAGTTCAAATGAAACAAAATTCTAACAGTTGAAACAGAAGATCGAAAACTAGAATACTGTACCATCAGGAACACTCTGGAAATCCTCATCACTGCAATCAGATTCAAATATTGCAGCGGAATCAAACCACGCCTCCTCAGTCCGTCCTGTGATTTTCATGACCAACATTAAACAATTGAGAAGGTCATTTGTGATGGTTTTATCTGCTATTCAACTTTCAGATAAAAACATGAAAACTTAAACTATACTAGTTCCTTCCTAATGAATGATAGATGGAATGGTGAAAGCACACTTAAGTCCTAATGGACAACGAAACATACAATCTCACTTTAACTTGCCACTTGCCACTTGCTGAAGGCATTTGATAGGAGTTGGGGAAAAAAAACGACATTACAAGAACATTAGAAACTATTAAGGCAATTTCTATACAGTGGAACACCACACCATCTAAAGTTTTACTATTCAGGTAATTTGTATACAAGACGAGCCAATAAAAGTGCGTATTATCACAACCATTAAATTTGAGAATGAGGTGCTCATCACAATCTATATCTCACCGCTATCTCACTCAATCAAATCATATACTAAATTCCTTTTTTCCAGCCACTCCAAAGCTCCTCTAAGTAAAATAGAAAGAATACTCCTTTTTTTTCTTTCTAAATTGGATATAGAGGGAGAGAAAATGGGGAAAAAAGATTACAAGGTGAGGAATCATACTTTCACCAACCAACCAGGTGAAACTTCATGTAACCAACCAACTAAGCTACTAAAACTCGGATTTATCGAAACTTTTCCATCCTAAATGGATCTCATCACCTCCAGACCTCCATATCTCCACCTTAAAAACCTTCAACTTAACCAAACTGACTCAAAATTAAAAAATTTAAAATGCTGATTACTTTCACAATTCAACAAAATTCTAGATCACAACACCTAATAATCCCAAAAAAAAAAAAAGTGAAAACAGAGATAGAGAGAGAAAGTACCCTGAAATGTTGGATTATAGTTATCCAAAGGAAATGACTCATCAATTTTATGAAGTGAGCTAGATTTCTTCCTTCTTCTTCTTCCCCTTCTTTTCCTAAACTTATTCGAACCTTTCAATTTACCTCCAACACAACTATCTGGCCGCGATACACATGCTCCCATTTCCGCAGGATCATATGCTTCTCAACCAAATAATCTTCAAAATCGTTAACAAATACTATTTGATTTCAATAAAAAAAAAAAGAGAATTCATATCTATATCATTTTTTTAGAGAGAAAAATCTATTGATTTTGAGGAAAAAGGAAGCGTGAAGAGGTGGAAGAAGCCATTAATTATCTCCTTATCTCCAAAAAATGGGTATATTCTTGGAATTATGTTACATGATTTTCAGAGAAGAAGAAAAGAAAGTTTAATTTTTTCTTCTTTTCTTCTTCTCAAAAGGAAGTCAAAACGATTATTGTAATGACGATTGGTGAGAAAAGCCCAATTTTTTATTTTTTTTTAGTTTAAAATAAGTGAATTATTTAAAATTTTAAAAAATTATTAAATATTTTTTTATATTTACAAAATAGTGAGAATTGTGTAAGAGTAACATTAAAAAGTACATTAATGTCTTTAAATATTTTTTTACTTAATATAGACTAAAGGAACTAGTAATTAATAATCAGATATTTAGATTAGATTAAACTTATATATAAAAAAACAAAAATGGGCATGGTCAATTAATTTTGTAATTCTTCACAATGTTAATTTTAAAACTTTTGTAAAAGTAAATTATTTATATTCAAAAAATATAATAATATGAAAATAACAAGAAATTTGGAAAAGTAATATTTTTCTATTCAAATTGTGTATGATCAAGGAAGATCATTTCATCGTGGGAATTTGGTTAAGTGTGAAAAGATGAAAGTTAGGAAGACAATGAATTTACTAATTTTTTAAATATATAAATAGCACACGCTAATCAATATTTTATTTGGTATATAATAATATATAAATGCATGTTTATATTATATTATATTATATATATATATATATATATAGGTATTATTTATTATGTAAATAAAGAAAAAATGTATCAAATAATGTATAGCTTATCTAAATTTTATTCTATTAAGTAGGGGTGTGCAAAAACCGATTTAACCAATAAACCGAACCGAAAAAAACACTATTAGTTTATTGATATTGGGTTATTGGGCTAACGGTTTTTAAACGGTTTTGCAAAATTTTTTATTGGGTTATTGGTTCGGTTTCCGATTTTATAATTTTTGTTAATGGTTAAACCGATAACCCAATAAGACTATACTAAATTTACTAGTCTTATTATTAATGGTTAAACGATTGTTACTTTCACACTTTTTCCTTTGAATGTGTCTAGTGTCAAACTTGCAAGAAAAATGATTGTTACTTTTATGATTATTACTTTCATGCCAAATGTTGAAAAAATCATATGGTATTTTCTTATTGGTTAAACCGAAAACCGAACCGTTAAGTACCATAAACCGATTAATCAAAAATCGATAAGAAATATGTTATTGGTTTGGTTATCGGTTTGAAGTATTTACAAACCGAAAACCGATAAACCGAACCGAACCGACCGATGCGCTCCCCTACTATTAAGAGAAAAAAATCCAAATAATGTATAATGAGTGTTAAAAGTATATATGTATTGATTATTACTATTATAACTGCTAAAAAGTCCTACCAAACTCCTAAAACTTAGTTATAGAAAAACATTGTAACTTATTTCAAAATAATTATTTTTGTTTTTTATCCTAAAAATAAAATAAACATTTACTATGATATAAATATATTTATAACATTTTCCCATTATTTTTCTTTTATGAAACACATCACTTTAAAAGAAATGTATTGTACTAGAAGTGTAATTAACATAAGGTACTAGAGTTAGTTCCTAAGCCTTCGGAGAAAAAAAAAATTCCTAAATCCCAAAATTTATAAGGAGAAGTAGTAAATTTAATGAGCCATAATAGTATTTAAGTTCTCCCATCAAGTAAATAACACATTATTTTCTTTTCATTCCCTTTTATTTATTCACATTGAAGTTAGCATGCTCTTTAAAAATATGGACATGAATATTTTATCATGAGATGTTTAATTTTAGATTCTGATAAATCATTCGGAGAATAAGTAATAAATATTAAAGGTAAAATATATATAAAAAATGTTTTTTGGTAAAAGTGACAAATAAAAATAAATATACATTTTTAATATTGTTGACTTATAAAAATAGTATTATTTAAAATAATATTATCTTTAACTTGGTAGTTGGGCTTTTTAAAACCCCCTTACCTACACTTTTTAAAAAACCCTTACCTACAAATGACAGATAAAACAAAGACAACCTATCCTTGTCAAATCTCTTTAAACTCAATCAACTCTATGTCTGAAAATAAAAATTACTTCTCCGTTTTAAAATAATTGAATTATTGAGCCTTTTTTATAGGTTAAAATAAGTGAATTGTTCAAAGTTTAAGAGAGTTGTTCAATTATTTTTTGCCCCTCATTTACATCTTCTAGGTAATAATTTCAAGAGAGTTAATTGCTCATATTTATGGGACTTTGAATTATTTATATTTTTAAAAGTAGTTTGACAATATCTAAAATGCACAAGTGGAAAATGACGTTTATTTTATGTCCTAAATTTTTTTTCTTAATGAATGTGCATTGATTCAACAATTTAATTATTTTGAAATGGATGGAGTAATATAAAGTGAGAAAGAAAAATTCAAAACCAAAAGGAATCAATTGCCCTAAAGTGAAAAAGGAGTTCTAACTTCACAAACATTAATTTCTTTGAAAAATATGGCAAAATTGAATATTTGACAATTTTGAATTCTTTCTTGCTGGTTTTTTCATTAAAGGCAAATATTAGCTAAAATTTGGTAAAAGGTCAGTTGTTTTCTTCCTTTTAACCTTTAATTAGGGGAGAAATGAAGACGTGGTGGTGAGAAAAACACTTCTAAGAAAGTGTTTTGCTAAGTTTATAAGTTAATCTGGCTTATAAATACTTTTTTTTGGCTTATCTACCTATTTAGTTATAGCTAATAAATTTCATGTCAAGAAAATAATTTGGTGGTATAGCAGTATATAATTTGGGTGTTTTTATTTCTGAGATATTTGCTCCGTTCATTTTTATTTGTTATATTTGAATTTGATACAATCATTAAGAACATAATGATCATTGACATGACTATTTTATCACACCATCCTTATTAATTGATATTTAATATTATGTCTTGGAAAATGATTTAAGAAATAAGTAATTAGTGTTGAGAATAAATTATTGATTAAACCTTTAAATCATACATCCACCTTCTAGAGAGAAGTATTGAAAATATCCATGAACTTGATGCAAATTGTTAGTTTTGTCCACTAACTATTGACAGCTTTAACAACACCCCTCTACTTGACTAACTAAATTTAGATACATCCACCGATATGCAAGACGACATAGCAAGTGCCAAGTTGTGTCAAACTCTTGTAGGAACATGAAATTCTTGATAAAAAGTCAAATTAAGCGTTGAAAACACCCTAACTTGGCGAGAATTCAGGACTGTATTTCACTAATCAAAGGTTTATTTAAGTTTAATTAGTCAAGTAAAATAATATCTTTAAGACTGTCAATAGTTCTAAAATGAAACTAATAATTTGCTCCAAATTAGAAGTATTTTTGATACTTCTCTATTTAACCTTACTAAAAATCTTACAACCTGACCATTGAGCTTATATTGGGACATCAAATATTGAAATTTAAATATCGAGGGGCCTCTTCGACCCATATGCATAGTTATTTTGAAAAATTAATTAATCAAGCATTAATTGTAAAGGTCAATGCCAATATTGATGACAAGAATAAACATTGAGGTATGTAAACATTATTCTGCAATTCTCTACTTCAATTCCATTAATTAACTATACATTAAAATAAAATATGATGATCAGAATTGGTAGTTGAGTTCAAGTTATTGCTCCATTAAGTTGATATCCAGATCTTTGTTAAAGTCATATCCTTTTCCAACTATATATTTGAGTTGTTTTTTTTATTTGGTGTCCGATATGACAATATTCATATTAGAATTCGATTATATTTGGATTCGTACCGCATAGGGTCTATTTGAGAGGAAGTATTCCTTATCAAGAATTTTTCATACTCAGAGCTTGAACTCAAGACATTTAATTAAGAAAAGAGGGCCCCATCTACTGCACTACATTCTTTTGGTGTATTTGGATCAAAGTTACTTGACTGATGGACTACTTTTAGAATTTTACATATATAACAAAATTATAGTATAGTTTCATAATTGAAATTTGAAGAATGTCTAGGTGGTATGTGCGTAGTTTTGTTCTTTTCATGTGAAGGTAAAAAAACTTTTTAATAATTTCGAAATTGAAAAACATATAATGTACAATATAAAAAAGAAATACGATTTTGAACAAATCAAAAGTAAAAAAAATTACATATCCTAAACAAAATAGTGGTGCCAAATTGAGGACACCATGGTGGACCCTCTTTACTTTTAATTCACTTTTTCCATTTTGTCAATTTACTTTTGATTGCCCATAAGCTATTTAAAAATATGATTTATGTTTTTAACATTATACATTTATATTGTAAAAAATATTTTTATATTTTATTTATTTATAAGATAATTATAACTATTTTTTATGATAAGAAAAACTAAAAAATAGTAACTAATTAACATGATATAATAGGTAAAAATTATATTACTAAATTTAAAATACATATATACATATTTAACTTAAATTCAATCATACATTTTATCGATACACTTTTATTTAAAAAATTAAATTGAAAAGAGTACAAAAAGATGTCCAATCAATGGAGCTCATATTTTTATTCTCAATCATTGTATAGCAATTAGTGATGGTGCTTATCTTGATAAAAAAAAAAGTTTATTTATTCAAATTGAATGATATCATGTAGTATTTTTTTTTTTTCACTTTGTCCAAAAATATCTTTCTTTATCAACTTGATGAAGTGTTGTCTACAATTAATTTGCCAGGTTTGGTGGGGTCGTGGTACCTACTAAAAATTAAGATAGGGTTGCCTTTACACGTTAGAATATAGTTTATGAGATCAGTCGAACTCAGTAGTTTAATTTGGTTCAAATTATATATATATTTAAGGATATTTATTGAATATATATAAATTATTAATTTAAAATTCATTAGCTTTTAAAAGAATTTAGAATCTCGAATTTATAAATTTTAAATTCTCACTCAGTCTTTTCTTTTACATTTTGCCAATTCTATGAGAACCATTTGATATTCATTTTCATCAAATTTTCTTCACACATAGGACTGTCAATTCATAGTTAAGCCTTTTTAACTTAGGCTTTAATCTGAAGTCTCGAGTTTGAACCTTGAATATGAATTTTTTTTTGTAGGGAGCACTTTCCCTCAAATGGGGCCCTATGCACCACAAATCCAAATTACTCGGATTTCAATATGAATATCGAACACCAGATAGAAAAACCAAAAAAAACCTCTATAGTATATTCTATCACCTCTAAAATCTTTTCGTAAGTTAGTTACTGAGTTAGTCTACTTATGATCCAGGCAAGTCGACTTTCCTGCAGATTAGATAAACAAATATATATATATAGCAAATTGTAATAGATAGTAGACACAGAGGTTTTTATACTAGTTCAGATCACCGACATAATGCCTAGCTAGTCCAGTCCCCTTGGATTACAACGATTTTCTTTAGAGCTTTGAATGAATCTTGGTTATACAGTTTGTCTTGTTACAAGCTCGGAGAGTTCTTCGATTGATTCCAGATCCTTTGATGGTCACATACTCAACTTGGGGATTTCTGCATTTATCTTTGTTCTTGATTCATGCAATCTTACATAAAATCAATTCACTTTGATCAATAAGTCGTGATACGTACTTGAATCAGTCTTAATATACTTGATTTCTGCATTTGGTGATGCTCGATGATAGCTTGTTATCAGCTCATTCAAAATTTCATTACACCTATTTGTGGCATTACTTTTCTTGCACTGTTGAATGATCGTTCTCTCAAGTTTTGTGTATGAATAAGTTTCTGTATACAGAATCGTATACACAAACAAACGAATCGTATGACACACAATGTCTCATCACTTGTAGAAGTACATAGTATATGGCTCTTACACTACACTTACTATCCATTATACTTGAGTTTATGCTTGTCCGCCACTGCACTTACTATTAGTCACGAGATATTTCTTACCTTGATGACTTCATCTATGTCAATTTCATAAAGCTTTGGAGAACCCCAAAGCAGACAAAGTGGTCATATTCAACAAGATATTTTGGAGATGTGACGTTAATAACTTACCTAAGCTCGAGGTTTACATCAACCCCACCAATGCAAGAGATGTATATGTAACACATTTATCATTAACCATGACTAAGTATTACATCAACCCCGCCAGTAGTGTGGTTAAACTGTTTGATAAACACAATTGTGGTAAATATTTACGGTGATATATGCCAAGAGAGGCAGAGAGTAGAGTAAAACTAACCTACAACAATGCATTGTCTGAATACCTACAGCCACAACATTAGGAGAAAAAAACACAATTAGGTAACCAATAGCTGCACCAAATGCCAACCACAATTACTGAATATATGCGCAGAACCAAGAAATTAACATACATAAAGAAAAGAATCGTGAAAATGTCTGAATAGCAACTCGAGTACATCCTTAGTTCAAGGCATATATTAATATTTTTTGAATATTAGCTGCTGAGATCATTTCTTTGGCATCAACATAACACGTGAATCAGCAGGCAAAAATCATACGATCATCAACCCATGAGTCCATGACAACACAATTATACACAAAGAACCAGATCTCTTTTGTCAAATCAAATTCCAATGAGGCGTTCCTTCACTTGGAACCCGTGAATGCACTTCAAAATTCCCTACACCCATGGCTCTAGTACCTCCAATTACAATTAGCCTATCACCACAAGCTCTAAAAGACAAACCCCAATCATTCATAGAAGCTGCTCTTTTAAGCAATCTTCCTATGGTAGCCCATGCTTTGTTTTGCTTGTCATACTTTCTCGCTTCCACGTAAGCATAATCAGCAACATACAAATCAATATTTACAACTGCCACCAAAGGAGGTGATTCAGATGTAGCAGGCGTATCATCCCTAGATCTAGCTCGGACAGGAGACATGATCAAAATTTCAGTCTATTTTCCTATTTCAGATCATATTCGTCTCCACAGTGTGTCAATAGAACCTTTGACGACTCTATTCATCTAATGCCTCCAATTACATATAACTTTCTATCCATAAATACCACAGAACACATCTTACGTTCATGCTTGGTAAAGTCTTCCACATTCTAGTCTCTGAATTGTAAAGTTCTGCTGAGCCAAGTATATTGCCCCCATGAGTCACAACCACTACCTAGAATGGCAATCTCCTCAATGCTGGCAGAGCCAAACAAGCACCTTGTTGTATTCATTTCCATTCCAGATGACCAGGTGTTTGTGAGTATACTGTAACGATAAATGACATGCGCCAAAATCTCATTTCCAAACACAAGCAGCTCTTTGGCAGTTAGGATAGAGCTGCTTGTGTATGGAAAGGAGATTTTATACATGTCATTTATCGTTACAGTATAAGACAAACACTTGGTCATCTAGAATGCAAATGAATGCACCAAGGTGTTTGTTTGGCTCTGGGGAGATTTCCACTCTAGCTGGCGGTTGTGACTCATGGGGGCAACATACTTAGCTCAGCAGAACTTTAAAATTTAGAGACTGGAACCTGGAAAACTTTACCAAGCATGAACAAGCGGCGTAAGTATTTGTGGATGGAGATTTTNCAAATGAAGGCACCAAGGTGTTTGTTTGGCTCTGGGGAGATTTCCACTCTAGCTGGCGGTTGTGACTCATGGGGGCAACATACTTAGCTCAGCAGAACTTTAAAATTTAGAGACTGGAACCTGGAAAACTTTACCAAGCATGAACAAGCGGCGTAAGATGTGTTTTGTGGTATTTGTGGATGGAGATTTTTATGTAATTGGAGGCATTGGAAGAACAGAGTTGTCAAAGGTGCTATTGACACAGTGTGGAGACTAATATTATCTGAAACAGGAAAATGGACTGAAATTTCAAGCATGTCTCCTGTCTGAGCTAGAGCTAGGGGTGATATGCCTTCTACATCCGAAGCACCTCCTTTGGTGGCAGTTGTAAATAATGATTTGTATGCTACTGATTATGCTAACATGGAGATGAGGAAGTATGACAAGCAAATTAAAGGACGGGCCACCATAAGAAGATTACCTGAAAGAGCAGCTTCAATGAATGGTTGGGGTTTGTCTTTAGAGCTTGTGGTGATAGAATAATTGTAGTTGGAGAGCCTAGAGCCATGGGTGTAGGGCATTTCAAATTGAGTTCATCGGTTCCAATTGAAGGACCCCCTCAGTGGAACTTGCTTTGACAGAAGCGATCTGGATGCTTTGTGTATAACTGTGCTGTCATGGGGTTGCTGATCATGTGATATTTGCTAATAGAGACAGAATGGGCTTCTGGGATTCTTGCCAATATCTAGCTCTGTTTCATAGTTTCATCTCGAACTTTAACCTTGCTTTCCCATGAGAATGTTGGTTAAAGTTTTCCATGTCTCTTTTCTCTGCCATTTAACCATAAAGCTCACGTATCCCACGTAAGTGACTTCAAAAACCACTATATTGATTCCAAATCCATCATTTTGATCTGAGTTGTTGAACAGTCATGACTTTCTAGCACACAAACAACCAATCCATCATTCATTTTGATTCTGAATTGAAGTCCAAATCTCCAACACCTTTGTTGTGGGGAATCATACTTGTATGATACTAAAGACTAAAGATATGGATAAAATGGGGGGGGGGGGGGGGGGNGGGGGCTTATGCCACCCAAACCAACTGAGGGAAGTCACATCCGTCCCATAGCAAGCACCTACAATGTCATGATCTCATTAGTTTACCCTAGTTTCTTTGGTAGTTTATCATACCGTCGCCCCTCCAACAAGAAAAGGTATAGATTTGAAAATTTATCTGCCATTTGGATCGGAGAATTTATGGAGGGAATTGGGTTTTAAATTCCCAGAACCCGCACGATTATATAGCCAAAGGGAATAGGCCGACCTAAAATCATCCCAAAAGCTACTAATGTGGCTACTAAGTGGAGAAGGAACGCAACGGGCTATGCCACCCAAACCAACCGAAGGAAGTCGCATCCGTCCCATTGCAAGCACCTAAAATGTCAGATCTCATTAGTTTACCCTAGTTTCTTTGGTAGTTTATCGTACCGCCGCCCCTCCAACAAGAAAAGGTATAGATTTGAAAACTTATCTGTCATTTGAATCGGAGAATTTGTGGAGGAAATCAGGTTTTAAATACTCAGAGACCGCACAATTATATAGCCAAAGGGAATAGGCCGACCTAAAATCATCCCAAAAGCTGCTAATGTGGCTACTAAGTGGAGAAGGAAGAGTGAATAAATAAATCTCCTCAACTATGTAAATGGTCCACAAATAGTAATTGAATAAATATGTAGAATTAAGTAAAAGAAGGTTATAAGATTTCATAAATCTATAGCTAGTGTTTAGTCTACGCTTCATTTTCGTAAATCTAAAGCTAGCGTTTAGTCTACGCTTCATTTTTCCGTAACAGTAATATACAAACTTGTTTCTGGACACGTGCAACGCACGTGTGTCCCATGCAAAATTTTATTTGATTACATTTTTTATTAAAACATGAGTGTAGTAAGTAATAAAATGCAACAATTACAATAAATCTTTAAAAGTGTGACAAGAAACACCTAATGGGGGAGACGGATGTATTTCAATGTATAAAATACAGACTTCCGACAATTTATAATCCAATAAAAAATAAATTAAAAAAAGTCTAATAGAGAGAAAACACATACAAAATAAAAATAGAGAAAAAAATACAATAAATACATCATGCCCTAACTTTTTCTTTTTGTTGATATAATCAGGACTGATATAAACTTCAACTGGTCAAGTTAACAAATATCTCAGGTTTGTTCCTGAGTAAAGTGATGCAATCACGACGAAAACTCTGTATAATTTTCATCGAAGGAGAGTTCAGGTTCTTGCAAATTCAGGTGTTGATTTGATCGCATTCGAGACAACACCAAACAAAATGCAAGCTCAAGTCTTTAACCTCTTCATTTTTTTTTACAATTTCTCAGGTTTTGTTCCTGAGTAGAAATTTATCTTTGAATGAATCCTGGTTATACAATTTGTCTTGTTAGTTGTTACAAACTCGGAGAGTTCTTATCTGATATGAATGATTCTATATTCTTTGATGGTCACATACTCTACTTGTATAACTTCTCAACCTCTCTTTTCTTTTCTTCTCATTGATAAACTTATAATGAATACAGTGCTTGTAAGATAAGAATTGTACTTTTTACTCAAGTGAAGTTGCACTCTTTACTTCTTTGATGCTGATCCCCTTAGTATGTGCTCCCCCTCATGTCACGCCCCAAGTCTGGAGAGGCGCATCCGGCACCTGGTGCCTCACTTGACTGAGCGAACCCTACATAAACCTTATGACTTTAAATTACAGAAAGTCTGGACTAACAAGTGTCATAGACAAAACTGTCTGCATAAGTAAACAAGTCAAAATATCTTTATATACTTAAGACCAACGAGTCCCACAATCTGCAATGACAGCTAATAACAATACCGACAAGGCAGACTCACTGGACATGTAACATACGTCTACAAGCCTTTAGGAAATACACTGAGACTGTTTGTCTTTATCTTTTCGACAGCACACTGTTTAGGTGCATTCATTTTGACATTTGCTGGAATCAAAACAGAGAAATAAGGCCAGAGTGATGTGTGTGCGTTCAGGAGCTAAATTATTATTATTGCTTAAAAGCCTACAAAAAGGTCCAAAGACTGATTAGACATCATTTACATCACAAATATTACACCAAAAATAATTAAATTGAAAGACATCTAGCTTAGTATAGAGCATTGATAATTGTTAAAAATTAAGCTATTATAACTTGTCTACAAGTGATTGTTTCTTCTTCTGCAACTCCTTTGCCTTCAATGCTTCTCTCCTTCCCATCATTATTTTGTGCTCCAACTCTACAATGATTCTTGCAAGCCATTTCGGGTTTCCAGTTGAAATCATGAAATATATTATGGATAATCCAATACATAGTCCACTTCCATAGCCCATAAGAGCAGCTTTCCAAAAATCACTCAGAAATTCAGAATTGCTTTCTTCATCGTCTAGTGCAGATACAGTATCATTTGTATCTAATACCCGAGTATCACCACAACTTTTTGAAACAGGAAATCCACGTAAACCATCATTGCCTTCATATGAATTGTTCTCAAAAGTGTGAAATTGAGGTCCCTGAGGGATGCATCCTTGGAGATGATTGTGGGAGAGATTTAAGAATGAAAGAGACGTAAGAGAAGCCAGTTGTTGTGGTATCTCTCCCGAAAGCTGGTTTCCTGATAGGTCCAATGATTCAACTGAAGATAAATCTCCTAATGATGGTGGTATATGACCTCGCAATCCATTATGTGATAAATTCAATATGTGAACTGCAATGAGATCCCCCATGATACTCGGAATTTGCCCTCCAAATTTATTACTTGAAAAATCGATAACAGTGTACAAATGCAAGATTCTCACAATTTCACGATCAAATCCCTTGGTTGCAACTGTAATAGAATCTTCATAATATGTGTCTTCCAGAGATATTACTCTTTCCATTGATGGATCAGGTTTCCTCATAGCTTTCAGATGTTGAAACAGACTCAAAGGTAAGTTTCCCGAGAAGGCATTGTAAGAGAGATCTATGATTCGAAGCTCTGGAAAAATAGTTTCAATCCTTGGAGGTTGAATGGACCCATGCAATGTATTTGATCTCAAACTTAAAACTTGTAGCTTTGGAAGAGTTCCCAACGACATGGAGAATGTGTCAATGAGATGATTATTTCCTAAATCAAGAACCTGCAACTCTTTGCAATTGGCCAAAGATCGGGGAATTTCCCCCTCTAGTTTATTGCCATGCAAGTCGAGGCTTCTCAGTGAACTTCCATTGCTGAAAATTGTTGGAAGAGTCCCAGAAAGTTTGTTGTTACTCATATCCAGAACCTCGAGGCCACTAATATTACCCAAACATTGCGGAATTCCTCCCCCCAAATAGTTTCTCGCCAAATCTAGCATTACCAGTGATGTCAAATTGCAAATAGATGAAGGAATTTCTCCAGTGAGATTATTATCAGATATGAAGAAGTATTTTGTGGAATTTGGTGGAATAGGTAGTGAACCTTGAAGAAAATTGGACCGTAAATCAATAGTATGTACAGTCTGAAGAGGAATCAAATCGATACTCGTCAGCATATTGTGGGATATATTAAGATTTGTCAATGAAAACATCCAGTTAGACCATGTTCAATCAGGAATTCTTCCTTGAAGTTTATTATCTGAAAGATCCAACTCCCCAAGATTCTTTGCGGATCTTAGAAACTCCACTTCTTTCACATCACATTTGGCCAATCCTAACTGCTCAAGAGATTCGGGCAAAGTAGATTTGACTTTGTTCTCATTGATCAATGATATATTATTATATGAAAGACTAAGAACCAAAAGTTGTTTGAGGTTTGAAAATAAGCTAATATCAACATTGCCCTTAAAATTATTCAAGTCAAGATAAAAGATTTTTAGGTTCACAAGGTTTTGAATTGAGTTGGGAAGATTGCCTTGAAGCTGATTATCACTTAAATTAATCTCTTCTAGTGAATTGGACTTGAAATGATCCTCAAGCTGACCAGAAAAGTGGTTATTACTCAAGATTAAACGACTTAGTGATGGAAGCCGGGAGAACATCCATGACGGTATTGTTCCATTCAAGAAGTTAGTCCAAAGGTCCAAATCCTCTATTTGTGTGAGATTCAAAAGAGATTCAGGAATAGGCCCTCTAAGATTACAATTTCTAAGAGAAAGAGAACGCACCGATGTTAGATATCCAAGAGACTCAGGCAAATTATCAGAAAAATTCACGCCACTGAGATCTAACTCTATGAGAGATGCACTACTGTTCCATTTGGTTTTTGGAAAATAACCACTTAGTGGATAGCTGTAACTTAAATCAAGTGTTTCCAGGTTGGGTAAGTGAAATATATTCTCAGGTATTATCCCATACAATGTTGTAGATCCCATACTCAGAGTTGTTAAATGAGAAGAAAAATTCAAAGGAATGGTGGAAGAGATGTTTACGAAAGTAAGATCAAGCTCTCTTAATTGAGTCAAGTTTTGAAGAAGCAATTTAAAATCGTGAGCTACGAGTCTTAGACGACCAAATCCATTGAGACGAAGAGAGTGTAACTTTGAAAGATGAGAGATTTCAGAAGGAATTTGACCTGAGAAATTGGAGCTGAAAAGATCAAGATGTGTCAAGCTCGAGAACCTGCCAAATTCAGGGGAGATATGAGAACCGTAGAAGTCATTCGAAGAAAGGTTGAGCCTTTGGAGATGAGAGAGTTGGAAACGGCTGCTATTGGAGTCAATGGTCCCAACAAGTTTGCTGCAGCTGAGGTCAAGCTCAATGATATTGCCAGTCATCTCATCGCATATGACTCCATCCCATAAGCAGCAATCTCCGCTCATATAGTAAGTGTTTCGTTGAATTTTAGAAGGGAAATGCTTTGATGCTTGGGACACAGAAATATGGATGAAGAAAAACCAAGTTGAGAGAGAAAGAAAATGAAGAACAAAGCTAAGAGGCCCATATTGTTTGAGGAAGTCAAAAAGTTGTAGTGGGAATTTTGAAATAACAATGCAAATATATAGGATGATTAAGTATTATGTTTAGCATCAATCATGATATCATCATCATATTATATTATAGTGGAAAACTTCTAAGTTCGATTTTCAATATCCACATGAAGAATTTGATTAATTTAAATTTTCATTGCGTGAGACGCATCAAAGTCATAAGCACCAAGTTTTTGACGCAGTGTGCCTCCAAATATCTTTTTCTTGCAACTGAAACTATTAATTATGTTATGGAAAAATCAATGAAAGCTACTTAACGAATAAATCTTTTTCACTTTGAATTATCATATTAAGACCGTTTGTTGCCTTCACGTCAAATCATCATCAATTTTAAGTTTACAAAATGTCAAAGTTGGTGTACCTTGCTTTTGTTTTTCTTGTCCAGACACGACTTTTTTTTTAATACTAATATGTTATATATAATTTAAAACTGGAGTAGGAATCCTAAGTTGTTTAGATTTTGTTATTTATGATATTTATTTAATTACTAGTATCTGACACGTGCGTTGCACGTATATCCCATATTATATGGTTGCATAATATATGTCTATAGTTATAAATTTATGTATTAAATAAAAAAAAATATTTGATTGTAATATAAATTGGAAAACATGTATAAGATAAGAAATCAAAACATATACCCTCAAATTTCAAACTATAAGCATAATAAGAATATGTATTTCTAATGAGTTCAATCAATCATACCTCGTAATAATCCCTGCATTTCATTGAGAAATTTTCAATCCATACATCAACATTCAACCGTGTATATATAAAGAAAACTTGAAATGCATAACAACAATTATATCTATATTTTTGAAAACACTATAAAGTCAATTTTCCTTTTTGCATTATAATATGGACTGCACACAACAACTTCTATTAAAAAAAAAAAAGGAAAGACAAAATTAGGAAAAATAGCATCAATAAATTGGAATGAAAAATGTAAAATTGTAATAAGAGGAAGAGAAGAGAAAATCAGTAGAATATATTTACCTAACCATGAATAAAGAAGTATGTTGAGTAAAAGAAGAGTAATGCACAAATGTGTGAGCTGATATATGGAGGAAATTGACAAATATAATAATTTGTATTGAATAATGAAAAGACAATTCTTCAATTTCTGCAAATTTTTTATAACTACGAGCTCAAGATAATATAAATTTATTAATTTAATAAATGACATAAATAAATAACATACATTGTACGTAATCATAACTTTTCAAATTCTTCTGTTATGAGATTTATGATTATGATTAAAAGCAATATCAATGTACTCATTTATCAAAAAAAATAAGAATTTAATTATTAAAGGGCTTATGAACTTCAAATTCTACCATTATGTGATTAAAATATTTGTATTTAATTAAATAATTGATCAAATTTTAATTTAGTAAAGGGGTAAAATGGTAATTCACTTTTTTACTTTGGAGCTTCCCACTTATAGTAGTATATGATGATAATATGATGTCTAGTTAGAATTTGTTTGTCCAAGTTCATATATGAATAGGTTTTCTAGTCCTAGATTAATTTGGTTTCTTACTTTTATAAATAGGAATGTTGTTAATTATTTCAATATACAATAATATACTAAGGGAGCTTAAAGATCCACTTTTTTTTTTTTCTCCAAAGGTTCCATCAAAGGGGCATCAATAGATAAGCCAAAGAAGCATGGAGGGGGTGAAACCTGACCTCCCCATTACAAAACTTACCCAAGCTCGAGGTTTACATCAACCCCACCAATGCAAGAGATGTATATGCGATAAACAAGAGAGGCAAGAGTAGAGTACAAGCAACCTACAATGATGTATTGTCTGAATACATTTTCTTTTGCTTGGAATAAGCTTTGTAATCTAATACCTACAGAATACAATTAGGTAACCAATAGCTGCACCAAATGGCAACCACAATTACTGAATATATGCGCATAACCAAGAAATTAACATACATAATATAAAAGAATCGTCAAAATGTCTGAATAGCAACTCGAGTACATCCTTAGTTCAAGACGTATTAATATTAGCTGCTGAGATCATTTCTTCAGCATCAACATAACACATGAAAATCAACAGGCAAAAATCACATGATCATCAACCCATGACAACACAATTATACACAAAGCAACCAGATCTCTTTCGTCAAAGCAAGTTCCAATGAGGCGGTCCTTCATTGGAACCTGTGAATTCACCACAAGCTTTAAAAGACAATTAGCCTATCACCACAAGCTCTAAAAGACAAACCCCAATCGTTCATAAAAGTTGTTCTTTCAGGCAATCTTCCTATGGTTGCCCGTGCTTTGTTTTGCTTGTCATACTTCCTCACTTCCACGTAAGCATAATCAGCAACATACAAATCATTATTTACAACTGTCACCAAAGGAGGTGCTTCAGATGTAGCAGGCGTATCATCCCTAGCTCTACCTCGGACAGGAGACATGATCAAGATTTCAGTCTATTTTCAGATCATATTTGTCTCCACAGTGTGTCAATAGCGCCTTTGACGACTCTATTCATCTAATTCCTCCAGTTACATACAACTTTCTATCCATAAATACCGCAGAACTCATCTTATGCCACTTGTTCAAGATTGGTGAAGTCTTCCACGTTCCAGTCTTTGAATTGTAAAGTTCTACTGAGCTAAGTGTATTTCCTCCGTGAGTCACAACCACCAGCTAGAATGGCAATCTCCCCAAAGCTGGCAGAGCCAAACAAGCACCTTGGTTCATTCATTTGCATTCCAGATGACCAAGTGTTTGTCAGTACAGTAACGACAAATGACATGGACAAGATCTCCTTTCCAAACACAAGCAGCTCTTTGGCAGTTAGGATAGAGCTGCTTGTGTATGGAAAGGTGATTTTATACATGTCATTTATCATTACAGTATACGAAAAACACTTGGTCATCTAGAATGCAAATGAATGCACCAAGGTGTTTGTTTTGCTCTACCAGCTTTGGGGAGATTTCCATTCTAGCTGGCGGTTGTGACTCATGGGGGTAAAATACTTAGCTCAACAGGACTTTAAAATTTAGAGACTGGAACCTGGAAAACTTTACCAAGCATGAACAAGCAGCGTAAGATGTGTTTTGTAGTATTTGTGGATAGAAATTTTATGTAATTGGAGGCATTGGAAGAACAGAGTTATCAAAGGTGCTATTGACACAGTGTGGAGACTAATAGTATCTGAAACAGGAAAATGGACTGAAATTTCAAGCATGTCTCCTGTCTGAGCTACAGCTAGGGGTGATATGCCTGCTACATCCGAAGCACCTCCTTTGGTAGCAGTTGTAAATAATGCTTTGTATGCTACTGATTATGCTAACATGGAGGTGAGGAAGTATGACAAGCAAATTAAAGCACGGGCTACCATAAGAAGATTACCAGAAAGAGTAGCTTCAATGAATGATTGGGGTTTGGCTTTTCGAGCATGTGGTGATAGGCTAATTGTAATTAGAGAGCCTATAGCCATGGGTGTAGGGCCTTCTGAAGTGAATTCATCGGTTCCAAGTGAAGGACGTCCTCAGTGGAACTTGCTTTGATGAAAGCGATCTGGATGTTTTGTGTATAACTGTGCTGTCATGGGTTGCTGATGGTGTGATATTCGCTAATCGAGACAGAATGGGCTTCTGGGATTCTTGCCAATCTCTACCTCTGTTGCATAGTCATATTGAACTTAACCTACGATGTCATGATCTGATTGGTTTACCCTAGTTTCTTTGGTAGTTTATAGTACCGTCACCCCTCCATTAAGAAAGCGTATAGATTTGAAAACTTATCTGACAGTTGGATCGGAGAATTTATGGAGGAAATCGGGTTTAAATTCCAAGAAACCGCATGATTATATAGCCAAAGGGAATAGGCCTCCCTAAAATCTTCCCAACCGCTCCTAATGTCACTACTAAGCGAAGAAGGAAGAGTGAATAAATAAATCCCCTCAACTAACTAAGGGAAGTCGCATCCGTCCCATTGCAAGCACCTACAATGTCATGATTTGATTGGTTTACCCTTGTTCCTTTGGTAGTTTATTGTACTGTCGCCCCCCAACAAGAAAAGGTATAGATATGAAAACTATCTGCCATTTGGATTGGAGAATTTATGGAGGAAATCAGGTTTAAATTCCCAGAAACCGCACAATTATATAGCCAAAGGGAATAAGCCGCCCTAAAATCATCCCAAGCGCTGCTAATGTGGCTACTAAGTGGAAAATCCCATGGATAATTGCTGACATGGTGACAGAAATTAAGAAATGCTTGCAAGACAAACAATACATTATCCAGCACATTCTACGGGAAGGAAACACGCTAGCAGATCATTTGGCAAACAGAGCTATTGCCAAGAGAAATTGCTCATACACAGAGCTTAACAGTCTAGAAATAGAGGGGAGGAGGATTATAAACAGCGACAAATTACTATGTCCATATTTAAGAGTATCACCAACAAAGGGATAAGGGGCCTGGACAGGCTACAACACAAATTTTCACAAGCAACATCTCCCAGCAGACAAGATCCAACAAAGAACATCGAGCATGACTCATAGAACCTGAGAACACAGCTGAGAAAGAACAGGGAAGTCAGCAGCAAGAAAAAATCCAAAACAAGAAACTATACTACTTACTCTTGTTAGCTGACATACTAGCATCCATGACCAACATCACCATAATATTGATAACCCACAACAAAAGAAGGCGGAGACATGGATTAGTCCAAGGAGGCAGCAGGTCTCAAGTGAAGAAGAGATGGCGAGGTAAAGGGGGAGACTGGAGAAGGCGGCGAGGGGAAATGAGGAGTCCTTAATTAGGAAACCCTGCCTTAGTTAGATTTATAGGCCTACCGAGTGGGCCTATCATGTTTTATTTGTTGTCCTTTTCAGTTGTTTTCTTTTTAAATGTTGGGCTAAGTGTGGGTTGGGCCATGCCCGCGGAAGTGTCAGGATGCGTAATTTGTTTTGGATTTTGAATAAAACACGAATTTTGCCTTAAAAAAGATAAAAAAAAAAGTCGTATCATTTGCTTTAAAAAAAATGTGGCTACTAAGCGGGGAAGGAAGAGTGAATAAACAAATCCCCTCAACTAACTGAGGGAAGTCATATCTGTCCCATTGCAAGCACTTACAATGTCATGATTTGATTGATTTGCCCTTGTTTCTTTGGTAGTTTATCGTACTGTCGCTCCTTCAACAAGAAAAGGTATAGATATGAAAACTTATCTGCCATTTGAATCAGGGAATTTATGGAGGAAATCGGGTTTTAAATTCCCAGAAACCGCACGATTATACAGCCAAAGGGAATAAGCCGCCCTAAAATCATCCCAAGTACTGCTAAAGTGGCTACTAAGCGGGGAAGGAAGAATGAATAAACAAACCCCCTCAATTACTAACTGAGGGAAGTCATATCCATCCCATTGCAAGCACCTACAATGTCATGATTTGATTGGTTTATCCTTGTTTCTTTGGTAGTTTATCGTACTGTCGCCCCTCCAACAAGAAAAGGTATAGATATGAAAACTTATCTGCCATTTGGATCAGAGTATTTATGGAGGAAATCGAGTTTTAAATTCCCAGAAACTGCTCTATTATATTATTAATACAGCCAAAGGGAATAGGCTGCTCTAAAATCATCCCAAGCGCTCCTAATGTGGCTACTAAGCAGAGAAGGAAGAGTGAATGAATAAATCCCCTCAACCAAGTGAATAGACCACAAATAGTAATGGAATAAATGAGTAGAATTAAGAAAAAGAAGGTTATAAGATTTCGTAAATCTAAAGTTTGCGTTTAGTCTACGCTTCATTTCGCAAATCTAAACCTTGCGTTTAGTCTACGCTTCATTTATTTCGTAATGGTAAATAAATGAAAAGACTCCATAAAACAATAGTCTTTTAATTGATTTTTTCCTTTCATGATACACAAATTATGTCAACTTTCAAATTTCCTCACTTTTTTCGACTCCTTCAAAAGTAACCCGTTTTAAAAGTAAATTAGTCCTCAAACACGTGCATTGCACATGTATCTCATACTTGTATTAGCGAGCTCAAGTGCAACAGTGCCTAAAATCCAAATACTTAGTCTTGATGGCAAGTTTCTGCATAATGAAATTACTTGTACATGCCCTTAATTACCTTCTTTTTTTTTTTTTTTTTGATATAATCAAGTATAGGCTTATGCTAAGCTTCTCGAAAAGAGGTGTTAGCATTATGCCTGGTTTCCCTTTTGTTCTTTAGATGGTACTGATGTAGTCAGTGGTGATTCTACGGTAGAGTGTGCTTTGCTCGCTAATTCGTGTAAGCAAGTTATTGGAATATTTGGAATCAATTGTAGCACTCCAAGATACATTCAGGGGCTGATCCAATTAATCCGAAAGGTCTTTGGTTTGCTTTCAAAATGATACGTTTGAAAAATGTCTTGTCATGTACTAATATTTACCTTTAAACTCTGAAAATTTAATTGGTTCGATGGTATATACTATGCAGGTAACAAGTTAACCATCCACAGACAAAGTTGAAGTTTAAACTAACCAACCAACACTAGAAAAGTAAAAAGTAAAATAACACAAATTCTGCGATAGATCTGCACGGCAGATTCAACATATAGGTTAATATATAAAATCATTTCACTTGACCAATAAGTCGTAACACGCACTTGAATCAGTCTAAGTGTACTTGATTTCTGCATTTAGTGATGCTCGATGATAGCTTATCAGCTCCTTCAAAATTTCATTACACCTCTCAAGTTTCTGCATTTTCTGTTGAATGATCATCCTCTCAAGTTTCGGAGAATGAGCAAGGATGACTTGTATTAAGTACATTTCAGTACTTGTACCCTTGAATTTCCCTAACCTCACTGTTCGAACCATCTTCAGAGCTTCACTCACTTCTTTTTCTGCCTTAAACAAGTAATCAAACAGTTCTGTTGTGTGACACACTGTCTCATCAACCTAAAATGACATAGCACCAAGTCATTCAACCACTCAAAAATAAATGAAGTTCATACATGTACAAATATTTTATAAATGAGAAATTCCCGAGGGTCAGTGTTGCACAATTCAAAACAGATAATGTGCTTGCCCTTCTACCCTTCTATTAAATACCAAGCTTTTATAAGTGATGCAGAGTTCAAAATCCATGACACACACCTAATGCACATATCACACACTGCAATTTTACCGCAAGAGTTAAGCCCCGGAGCTGTGTATACATTGAATTGAACTTATACTAGTCGAGGTATGTCTTACCTTCACAACTTCATCTATGTCAAGTTCAATAAGGTTAGGAGAATTCCGCAGTAGGCAAAGTGCACATATAATACGTTTAACAGAAATCTTCAAGTCACAAATCTTCAAGCTTTGCAAGTTTAGTGATACAACAAGCCTATCTGGCATAGGAACCGATTCTAAGTTCTGAAAGAGCAATAAAAGCATTAATCACTGAATTGAAAATTAGAATACTGCAAATCAAGAACAAATCAAAAGGCGATATTCTCACCTTTAGGGACGATCCATCCAAACAGAGATGCTTAATCTTTCTAAGTATCGGGTTCACATTAAAACACTGAAATGTTATTGCATAGCTACTAAGCATAGACAAGTTCACAAGCTTTGGAGAAACAATATGAACATAATCAACATCAACACAAAATTTCAACTCCAACGTCTCGAGCATTGGCAGAATAAGAGTAGTCTGTTTTGACCTGTCAATTGCAGCATCTTCTAACTGAAGGCTAACAAGATTGGGGAATTGGGTACCATCAGGAAACTTAACAATACACCTAGATAACTTCAAATGTGTCAACATTGCACAAGTAAATATGCTATCAGACAACGTATATAATTCATCATTGGCCACATTAAGAGTAAGCTTCTGAATACCACGATTCGATACTAAGATGATGCATTTATCCACATCTGACTGAGATAGTACGTGTGTTTCAGAGACCAGATGAAATCCCAAAATAGGTCCAGTATGTTGCATTAGAATTTTACGGATTATTCTAGCAGCGGAATCCCCAATATTAGATACATACTGAAAAAACAGATGATCAAACACAAGATGTGGCAATGTGTACCATAACTGGCTCCATTGCTTTGATAAGGTGCTCGTTCTCGCAGCATATTTGATCGGCATGAGTTCTAGTATTCTATGTAGTATATCAGTTGGTAAGTCACAAATAATAGACTTACTTGGATCACTTGATACCATTTTTCTACCACATCGACTCATATTTAAATTTTTTTCTCTCAAATATTTTTCCACACAAAGTTATATATTTAATTGAACATGAATTTAGAGGTCTATAAATAGTTGCCTTACTAGTAGGAGTGACCAATGGACACTTTTCTTGAGTTATTCAAAAGACTTTTTGTTGAACTTCCCAAGTCTTTTAATTCCCACAAGACTTAATAAAAATCAAACTGAATTTAGTACTTAAAAGTTGAAGAATAACTGCATTCACAGAATTCAGCAAAGTGGCTATTCATTTACCCCTATTAACTGATAGAATTCCAAAATCAATTTATTCATTAAAGAGGTTTTATCTTTTTCAAAATTAATTAATAGAGGGTATAATATGTAAAAAAAAAAAACTGTCCTTTCTTGATTTGTCAAAATGGACAAGTAAAAAAGGACCGAGGGAGTAATTAACTCTAGCATTAATTTTTTTTTAAAAAAAATCATTTGTTATATATTAATCCCTCCTATTCATATTATACTTGACCTTCATACTAAAAAAAAGTTGTTTCAGTTTACTTGTCAAATTTATGAAATCAAGAGAATATTATCACATTTGTTACTTTCTACCCTTAATATTAAATAACTACATAAAGTAATAGTAGTAGATAAATTTAGAGTTTGAGATTATTATTAATAAGGTCAGTTTGGTAAAATACACTTCTAATTAAAGTTCGAAATCATTATTAACAAGGTAAGTTTGGTAAAATACACCTCTAATTAAAATTTTCATCAAGGGGTGTATCACGTCAACATATATTTATTATGGGAAAAGGATGAAAAATAACGTGTGTTTTCTTGTAACAGAAAAGAGGCATTTTTTCTTTTAACCCAGAAAGAGAATTAATTAGTTTCTCATAAATAATTTCCCACCCACCATAGTATTGAGAGAGTTGAACTATGAATTTGTGATATCTGAGGTATTTCTTCAGCTTTCTATGTGTATATAATATGATTGTGTCTATAATTTGTATTATGTTTCTGCCGTGATATTAGCTACAAAAGAACTAACGAAATTGGATATACAATCGTGATAAAATAAGTGGAAGAAACCATACGTAGAAAAGTAGGGAAAATAATTTCTTGGTTTTACAACTAATACAGAATCCAATTAAAATATGAGAAATTATTCGCTTGAATTAATGGTGAAACTGTATTCTTAAGTTATTAATCTTGCAGTGTGTGTTAGATTATTGACTTAATTTTTATTATGTCTTTTAAATATTTTCAAATATATATATATATATATATTATTTCAAAAAAAATTAAGTTTTTATGTTCAAATTCACGATTTAGAAGTTTGAATCTCGAAAATCCAATCAAACCACATCGATTAAACAAAGGGAGTATTAACATTTTTTTTTTGTGGGCTGCATAGTTAGCACGTGGCTGTTGTGATTGAGACGGAGCATTATTTCTTGTATGTCCATCGGATCCAGATCCATTGATGAGAGAGAGAATTGCTAATAATTTTCGGCATTGCTTCACGTGATGACCAGGCTTGTCACAAAGTTGGCAAGTAACACGAGGACGGTTCCTGTTGGTGTTTTGACCAGCAAGTTGAGCACCAAAATTGTTGGAAGCAGGTCTATCCGTAGGATTCAAGTTGTTTCCAGGATGTGAAGCATGATTGGGCCGAGAGCGGTTGTTGTGAAGCAATGGTTTAGCAGCAAAATTTGCTGTGATTGGAACTGTGGTAGAGGAAGATGAGCGAATGAGATTCTGCTCAAAATCAAGAAGCTTCTCATGAAGTTCTTCAAATGTCACTGGAGTTTCTCGAGCATGTAGAGCTGCAGTGATAGTGTCATATTCGGCTGGAAGTCCATGAAGAGCATGAAGGAAGAGCTCATCCATTGAAATCTGAATGCCAGCACAAGCTAAAGTGCTGCAGATTTGTTTGATTTTCTGCAGATATGAAGTAATAGAGAGATTACCCTTTTTCAAGTTGCTTAGAGACTCTCTAAGACTCATGATACGAGCA